>NW_024735068.1:0-3077 GCF_018991925.1 Homarus americanus
CAATTGACTTAGTACACATACATTGGTGGTTTAACAAAAGCCCTCATTAGAGAAAGGTGAAGGAGCACACAGTGAACATACAGATTAATGTTTGCACGCATAGATCATGTAAGGTGAGGTGTTGAACACACCAGACACACGTAGTGTAGTAACTCTCCCTCACAGATGGCGTTATGAGGGGCCTGAGGATGCTTAGCAGTTACCTCACAGATGTGAGTATGAGGAACTTCACATGATGATGCTGTAGCAAAACATTCGCACTACGTGGTGGAGATAGTACCTTATGGCAAGAACTTGTTGATAGTCCGGTGGGGAGGAGGGTTCAGGGGAGTGAGTTGGTATCGGCCAACATATAAATAATAATAATAATAATAATTAACGGTTTATTGAAAGTGCTTGGCAGCCAGAAGGCTGAAAATATACAGTTACATATTTGGGGAATGGGTTACGAATTACAAATAATATACAAGTAACATGAGTGACACAAATAAGACATATAATAACTAGCTGGGGAAAAGCTCAAACTACAGTTCATTTCAACATAGTGACAGTGCAAGGAGTAGTGTTTACTGGGAGTGAGTACACTGATTTATTACAAGTTATCGATAATTTTTACAATGGTTGGGACTGGGCTGTTCTTATAGCGATCAGTTCGTGCACGTATGGGCTGGATGCGGTTGTGGTGTCGAAGAGCAATTCTCGGACTAGGGATCTCAGATGGTAGTAGGAGCCGGTGTAGAAGCTTCTTACCAAATTGGCAGATGAGGTCGTGGTGATGGTCAGTGAGAGTCTAAAGGGTCGGTCAGTGTGTTGAGCGCTTCTTGATATGTGGAGTAGGAAGGGGAGAGAATAATCTTGCATGGCCTCTTTTGCACTTTTTCTAGGTGTTTACGTTGTGTGGCATTTAGGGAGGAAGACCAGGTGGAGGAGGCATAGGTGAGCTTGGGAAGTATGAATGTTGTGTAAACACTGAGGAGCTCGTGTGCAGGAACACCGAGGGACTTGAGTCGGCGTAGGAGGTGGAGACAGAAACTGGAGGATTTGATAACTTCACTGACGTGTGGTTTCTAATTTAGTTTGTTGTCTATATGTATGTGTGTGTGTGTGTGTGTGTGTGTGTGTGTGTGTATATACTACTGTACTTTTTAGATCCTCCTACGCAACCTAACCTATTATAGTTAAGTATAGTAGGCTATACACTATTTTGTTAGTATGTGTTATAAAATGAAATTGCATGTTATTATTATTAATATTATTATTATTAATATTATTATTATTATTATTATTAGTAGTAGTATTATTATTATTATTATTGTTATTATTATTACATGCTAATATAATACTAAGTTGCCCGCCAGATTTCCTCAGAGATGGGAGGAGCACATTGGCGGCGGTGTTGTTTATACTCCGCCCGATTACTGATTCCTATTCACCGAGCCAGAGCTGGCGGGCGGCGTGTTATGTGCCACGTTTTGTTTCCCATTGGGCGTACCGCTCAGCTGGGGAGTAGGAGATTTCATAAAAAGAAAGTTTGAGGAGAGTTAACACCTTTCCTCTATGATACGCCATATCTTTGTAATCATCTTCATTAGTATAATAGTTTAAAATGTGTCAATTTTGCCACCTTTCTAGGTTATTGTTATGTTGTTTTTTTTTTGACTTCATCAGATTATATCGAACTAATATAATTTCGTTAGTGTGTTTATTATTATGTTTTATAGTATTATTTCGTACACAAACACACTGGTAAACAATATGTACACTATTAGTGTGTTTATTATTATGTTTTATATATTATTTCGTATAATATTGCAAATACACCATAGTCACTAGTATAGTTTATTATTGGGGCTTATAGCAGTTTGTGGTCTAATAGTATCATGCTTTCATGAGGGTGTTCTATGTAGTGATGATTAGGCAATAAAATATGCTTGGTGTTTACAGTTGTGCTTTTGTGATCTACTAGTATCATGCTTATAAAGTGGTGTTCTATGTAGTGATGATTAGCCATATATGTTTTTGGCTTATTGCCATCAAATATATATTTTGCTTCCCCACTGCTGTCAAAAACATGGTGAAACCCACATACAATCATAATAAAGTATTCATTAAATGAAATAAATAAAAGAAGTTAAATAATAAATAAATATAAATAAATACACCAAGTAAATAACTGTGGAGGAATGAACAGGAGATAGAATAAAAGCTCCCATATATGTTTTCTGTTATTAATATATATATCAACAGGTATTATATATTCTCACTTTATTATTACCTTTATGATATGTGATTCATATGGATGATGGGTTGATAGGATGAGAGAGTCTGCATCCCATACCAATTCTATCAAAGGTTCTGAAGTTTTGCAGTTCAACAACTCTTTCCCTGAATGGAATGCAAACCTTCGATTACAACAGTACCACTTACTGCTACAGTAGGTGAACAGGACCAAGGGGGCTAGGAATAGTGTCCAAACAACTTGCTCCTGCCTGCCTGTGTGATGCAGTCGTGGGCCACAATTAGGTTAGGATACAGACATATTCTAAAGTTTAGTAACGCTTGTACCCATACTGAACACTCTGGCATAAACTTTCGTGAAACACCTTTAAAGCACTGGGAGATATTGAGCCCATACCACAAAGACTTCAGGGGCCACCTTCACTTGGTCAAATTTTAAACCTATCATTATTTTATTGAGACATTGCGATTCTGTTGTCATCCTGGGCAATTATAGCTAGCTAGCCCACACTGATTAGCCTTACAACAATATGACTCCAATAAAGTGCTGCTGGTAAATGCAAAAATGTCAATGAAATCAGAGTGAAAATAAGGTTGCCTCCCTGTTGCTGCTGCTGTTGCTGCTTCATGCCCCTTCTAAAGTCCGCCGCAGTCCCCACCCCAGGCTCCCCGCAGTACCTTCACATCTATATCATTCAAAACATTTACACTCAATTTGCACAGAGTGTTATCCTGCAAAACGTTGATGCCCATATTTCTTCTCAAGACATCCTGTGGCCCGAAAGGAGATTCTGCTTCGTCAGGTTGTTCTTTGTGTGAATTAAACCCTCGCCTTATTT
>NW_024735069.1:0-10105 GCF_018991925.1 Homarus americanus
AAATTGATGAGATTCGGATGGTTCTTTTTTTGTATATAGTGAGTTCAGTGTTTTTAGGCATATGACTTGTGGCTGAATACTGTTAATGAAGATCAATTTACCTGCAGGCACTTTATTCATATGGCTACCCTAGTCTTACCTACCTAACCTAGCCATTTTAAACTAAGCTATCTAATTTTCCATCCCAACTTGTATTTTGTTATGTTTGATTGGATAAAAAGATACAATAAATATTTACCCTCATAATTTACCTACTATCGGCTATGAGGTTACTTGCAGTATGTTATGTGAAGCCTGAATCTACCAGCCATATAACCCTTTAACACACTATGTAATGTAAGTTGAGGACACAGTGTGTGGCGTCTGTTTACATATTGTTTGTCCTTTTCTACACATTTGTACATCTGTCTTACACCAATCTCCCTTTACTTCTCTCAGGTGTGTTTGAGAACAGGTGGAGTTGAGTGAGGAGTGTTCCTACTCCTTGTTTTAAGTCATACCTGTTGCGTTCTTACTGGTCTTTGAATTCTTGAGGTTTCTGTAATAAATGGTTAGAAATATTACAAATAATGACAGTTGTTATTGTTGTTACAGGAGAGTGGAGAACCTTGGTGACAGGAGGCCCCGGCGGCAGGACCTGGCCAAGTGAACACAGGAGAGTGGAGTACCTTGGTGACAGGAGGCCCCGGCGGCAGGACTTGGCCAACTGAACACCCACCACCACCTCTTCATCCACCAGAATAAGGTGAGTCCCATGCAAGATTGTTAAAACCTGTTACGGTCTTCCTTTCGCCGCTTACCCAGCTTTCACCGTTGGTCGCCGAATTTACCATTAGGGCTGTCCCGCCAGTCTCCGGTTATTTCCTGACGATCGGTACCAATGTACAGACGACCAACAGGCAGGTAGATTTCAACCAGGTAACAGAAACACACTTAAGCACTGTAGTCTTCTTTAATAATCAGTAATTCTTCACAACACTATTCACAAGGTCCTGTCTTAATAGCTGGACATCTCACTTCGAATATACAGTCAGCACACTACTAGTGTATAATTCCTTAGTCTTTTCACTTTTATATTGCTCACAACATTTCCACAATACTTGCACAACAATTGTCTTCAGTTGTCCTACTAGGCTTGTACTTCACAATTCAAAGCTCCAATTTCACAATTCAAAGCTCCAATTTCCTTTCATATTTTTCACTTTGGCTATGTTAAGTTCGCTGTATGAAGTAAATAGCGCGTATATAGATTCTGTATGATGGGTATATTGGTTCACAATTTTATGTTGATGTTACCGTGTATATTTTTATTATCACTTGTGCTAGTGATGGAAGTTAAGGCTGTTATTTATAATTATTTTTTGATCACATTTGTTGCCACTGTTCACTATAACATATTTTTCCCTGGTGAAATCATTGACGTGTGTTAAAGTTACTGTGGGGGGGACGAGCGTTTTTCTCGCTTCTAACGTACTGTATTATGAACTATCACAACAAGCAGGCGAGATAGTCAGGCGAGCTTACCACCGGTGAAAAATTTATGAAATGTGTTAAAATATGTTTTGGAGTTAAAACACCAATATCCAGTTTTAAACTATATACAGTATCGCGGAAGTTGAAATATCAACAAAGCCTCGTTCATAACTTTACGTCATTTTTTCGGATTGGGCCAGAATTTGTTCTGATGTAGTTTTGGTGTACATGTACACACAGTCGCTACGCTCATTGACAATTCGTACTATTTTGTGTTCCTAATGTTAGGAAGTAAGACTTAACACGTATTGGACTGCCATCCCGGCCTTTTAAAGATAGATAATGATGTAGGGAAATATACAGAGTAATACACTTATGGAAACACTATTTTACCTTTACTTACATATGAAGATACAATTTACTTGGTGGTTTGCTCTACATAGTGTGGCCTGTTGGGGGGTCGTTCTGGGCGTGGCAGGAGCACACACTGGGGGATCAATTTTGACGGCTTTCTCTACATGTGAACATTTATTATCAATAATTTATAAAGTTCTACCACACCACATAGTCTCTCAAACTTCTCCTAACTCTTGCCTCTACTATACCTTCTCCCCGTATGTCTTCCTTTACTCTCCCTGAGTAAATTATACTCATCATCATCTCATTAATCATGTTTTCATTCACCCTATAATTGTCTTTGATTCCATAAGTACCCAATTAATTTTCCTCACACTTACCCTCTCCCAGACCGTTGAATCTCTCGCCTCAAATTAGTTTTATCTCTGTTGTACCTGCAACTTATCGGCCCCATGCTAGTGGCTGCAAGATGACACATAGATCTTGTTAACACTCCACAGATGAATTTCAACTGTTTTACATCACTAAATTCAAGGTTAGTTATAAGCCGTAATACCTCTGACTTAGTCAATTAATCCATATTTTTATTGTAAACTACAAAAGTGTAATATTCTTTGGCTTGTTGGAATTTTTACGAACGCGCGCGCGCGCACACACACACACACACACACACACACACACACACGGACACATACATATCAATACTCACACAATATATTTTTATATCCTTAAAGGTCAGGGAGTAAGCAAAAATATAACCTGAAAACCTCACATATTGGCAGAACTGTACAGAGTGACGTCACTGTTATGCTGTGAGGTCACACCTTCCCTTGGCGTCATTGCTTATACCTGTATGTCTACGACCCAGTGACGTACTCATCTATCCTTGACGTCAGTACTGACGCTTATACAATTTAGTGTGTGTGTGTGATGCGTAAAATGTGTTGCCAAATTTCTTTTAATACTATATATTTTTTCTTGTAAGCTTGAGTCCTGTACATAGAAGCAAACCTGTATGTAAAAATAATGCAAACTCTTATATAATTAGTAACACCTACAGTAACTATCTTAAGGTAACTTACCTTACTTAACCTGACAAAGGTAAAATGTTTGTAATGTTAACACCACAAAATGCATTTTAAAAGAAACGATTAATTTTTTACCAGATATACTTATTATGCTGCACAGTCCGTTTAGTTTAGAGGCTTACCTGGTCGATCATCCCTAAATCGCACGTTTACAGTTGAAAATAATAAAAGCATAAATAATACAAACAAAATCAATTAATATGTTTTTTATTATTTTTAAATATCAGAAATGTTGGGTCAACGCTTCTTGTTGTTCTTTGTCTTTTTCCCAGTGAAGATGTAGTCTCCCCATGGCAGGTACTGGTCCTTTTGTACATGGCAGAAAGTGGTAGTTTCCTTCTTCTTCTTGTTGTTTTGAGGTTTAGTGTGCTTTGTGGTCTGCAGTTTGTTAGATCGGGGCCCTTCTCCTTCACCTGGCAAGGCTTCACCTCAACCTTTGAAACTTTTGTTACAGTGCGTCGGAACACCATTGTGATTTACTGACACTAACAGCTCTCTCACTGAGGTCAAATCAAAATTTGACCATACAGAAAGAATTACAGTTTAATAAGGTTGGAATTTAAAGAAATTGACAACAAAATGAAGCTCTGTTTATCACTATAGTAAAGAGGGATGGTGTTTGTAAAGATGATGGATGGTGTTATAATATGTAGTGATGATGGATGGTGTTATATGTAGTGATGAAGGATGGCGTTATATTGTAGTAATGATGGATGGTGTTATATGTAGTGATGATAAGAGGGTAATATATGTAGTGATGATGGATGGTGTTATATGTAGTGATGAAGGATGGCGTTATATGTAGTAATGATGGATGGTGTTATATGTAGTGATGATAGGAGGGTAATATATGTAGTGATGATGGATGGTGTTATATATAGTGATGATGCATGATGATATATGTAGTGATGATGGTTGGTGTTATATGTAGTGATGCTGGATGGTGTTATATGTAGTGATGATGGATAGAGTTATATGTAGTGATGATGGATGATGTTATATGTAGTGGTGATGGGTGGTGTTATATGTAGTGATGTTGGATGGTGTTATATGTAGTGATGATGGATAGAGCTATATGTAGTGATGATGGATGATGTTATATGTAGTGATGATGGGTGGTGTTATATGTAGTGATGTTGGATGGTGTTATATGTAGTGATGATGGATGATATTATATGTAGTGATGATAGGTTGGTTTTATATGTAGTGATGATGGATGGTGTTATATGTAGTGATGATGCATGATGTTATATGTAGTGATGATGGGTGGTGTTATATGTAGTGATGCTGGATGGTGTCATATGTAGTGATGATGGATGGAGTTATATGTAGTGATGATGGATGGAGTTATATGTAGTGATGATGGATGATATTATATGTAGTGATGATGGTTGGTGTTATATGTAGTGATGTTGAATGGTGTTATATGTCGTGATGGATGGTTCTATATGTAGTGATGGTGGATGGTGTTATATGTAGTGATGATGGATCGTGTTATATGTAGTGATGATGGATAGTGTTATATGTAGTGATGATGATGGATGGAGTTATAAGTAGTGATGATGGATGTTGTTATATGTAGTGATGAAGGATGGTGTTAGTGAAGATTGTGAAGTGAGATGTAGTGAAGATTGTAAAGTGAGGTGTAGTGAAGATTGTGAAGTGAGATGTAGTGAAGATTGTGAAGTGAGATGTGGTGAAGATTGTGAAGTGAGATGTAGTGAAGATTGTGAAGTGAGATGTAGTGAAGATTGTGAAGTGAGATGTAGTGAAGATTGTGAAGTGAGATGTAGTGAAGATTGTGAAGTGACATGTAGTGAAGATTGTGAAGTGAGATGTAGTGAAGATTGTGAAGTGAGATGTAGTGAAGATTGTGAAGTGAGATGTAGTGAAGATTGTGAAGTGAGATGTAGTGAAGATTGTGAAGTGAGATGTAGTGAAGATTGTGAAGTGAGATGTAGTGAAGACTGTGAAGTGAGATGTGGTGAAGATTGTGAAGTGAGATGTAGTGAAGATTGTGAAGTGAGATGTGGTGAAGATTGTGAAGTGAGATGTAGTGAAGATTGTGAAGTGAGATGGAGTGAAGATTGTATGAGATGTAGTGAAGATTGTGAAGGAGATGAAGGAAGATTGTATGAGATGGAGTGAAGATTAGAAGGAGATGTAGAGAACAGAAGAGATGAGGAAGATTGTGAAGGAGATGTAGTGAAGATTGTGAAGAGATGTAGTGAAGATTGGGAAGGAGATGTGGTGAAGATTGGGAAGGAGATGTGAGGAAGATTGTGAAGAAGGGAGTGAAGATTGTGAAGGAGATGTAGTGAAGATTGTGAAGGAGATGTAAAAATTGTGAAGTGAGATGTGAAAATTGTAAAGTGAGATGTAGTGAAGATTGTGAAGTGAGATGTAGTGAAGATTGTGAAGGGAGATGTAGTGAAGATTGTGAATTCAGATGTGGTAAAGATTGTGAAGTGAGATGTAGTGAAGATTGTGAAGTAAGATGTAGTGAAGATTGAGAAGTGAGATGTGGTGAAGATTGTGAAGTGAGATGTAGTGAAGATTGTGAAGTGAGATGTAGTGAAGATTGTGAAGTGGAGATGGTGAAGATTGTATGAGATGCAGGAAGATTGTATGAGATGCAGTGAAGATTGTATGAGATGTGAAGATTGTGAAGGAAGGGTGAAGATTGTAAGTGAGATGTAGTGAAGATTGTGAAGGGAGATGTAGTGAAGATTGTGAATTAAGATGTGGTAAAGATTGTGAAGTGAGATGTAGTGAAGATTGTGAAGTAAGATGTGGTAAAGATTGTGAAGTGAGATGTTGTGAAGATTGTGAAGGGAGATGTAGTGAAGATTGTGAAGTAAGATGTGGTAAAGATTGTGAAGTGAGATGTAGTGAAGATTGTGAAGTGAGATGTAGTGAAGATTGTGAAGTGAGATGTAGTGAAGATTGTGAAGTGAGATGTAGTGAAGATTGTGAAGTGAGATGTAGTGAAGATTATGAAGTGAGATGTAGTGAAGATTGTGAAGAGAGATGTGGTGAAGATTGTGAAGTGAGATGTAGTGAAGATTGTGAAGTGAGATGTAGTGAAGATTGTGAAGTGGGATGTAGTGAAGATTGTGAAGTGAGATATAGTGAAGATTGTGAAGTGAGATGCAGTGAAGATTGTGAAGTGAGATGTAGTGAAGATTGTGAAGTGAGATGTAGTGAAGATTGTGAAGTGAGATGTAATGAAGATTGTGAATTGAGAAGTAGTGAAGATTGTGAAGTGGGATGTAGTGAAGATTGTGAAGTGAGATGTAGTGAAGATTGTGAAGTGAGATGTAGTGAAGATTGTGAAGTGAGATGTAGTGAAGATTGTGAAGTGAGATGTAGTGAAGATTGTGAAGTTAGATGTAGTGAAGATTGTGAAGTGAGATGTGGTAAAGATTGTGAAGTGAGATGTGGTGAAGATTGGTGAAGGAGATGGTAAAGATTGTGAAGGAGATGTAAAAGATTGTGAAGTGAGATGCAGTGTGAAGATTGTGAAGGAGATGAGGAAGATTGTGAAGTGAGATGGTGGAAGATATTGGCTGAGATGCAGTGAAGATTGTGAAGGAGATGAAAAGAAGATTGTGAAGGAGATGTAGTGAAGATTGTGGGAACAGATGGAGAAGATTGTGAAGGAGATGTAGTGAAGATTGTGAAGTGAGATGTATAAGACGTGAAGGAGATGTAGTGAAGATGAGGATGTAGTGTGAAGATTGTGAGTGAGGATGTAGTGAAGATTGTGAAGTGAGATGTAGTGAAGATTGTGAAGTGAGATGTAGTGAAGATTGTGAAGTGAGATGTAGTGAAGATTGTGAAGTGAGATGTAGTGAAGATTGTAAAGTGAGATGTAGTGAAGATTGTGAAGTTAGATGTAGTGAAGATTGTGAAGTAAGAAGTGGTAAAGATTGTGAAGTAAGATTATAAAGTAAACTGTAGTAATTGAGGTTAAACGAACGCGGGTTATTCTGTAGTGTATCCGTGTCTTGTTAACGTGGAACCAACATGTCGGTGGTTCTCAATATAGATACGTTATTTTGCCGGGAATTTCTGTCAAAACGAAATATGAATCAACCATATTTAGCTTAAATTAACCTAGCGGCTTTATTATATATCCTAAGATGTTTAAGTTGGATAGATCAGATCAGGTTAGGTTAAGTCAGGTTGGGTTAGGTTAAGTCAGGTTGGGTTAGGTTAGGTTAGTTTTGTTAATTTTGCCACTTGCTAGTTTATTGTGCCCCCCATACTCATCCTGTGAGCTGTAGCGCAAAGAGATTACAAAGTGGTGTTAGATGAGGTAGGTGGTTAAGTTAAGTTTCAATAGGTTAGGTTAGATTACGTCAGGTTGGGTTAAGTTAGGTTAGGTAGGTAATAAGTAGATAGGTTACGGTCGGTAGGTGGGAAAGTTAGGTTTGATTAGGTTAGCTTATGCCAGACGGGGAGGTTAGGTTAGATTACGTCAGGTTAGGTTAGATTATGTCAGGTTAGGTTCGATTATGTCAGGGTAGGTTCGATTATGTCAGGTTAGGTTAGATTACGTCAGGTTGGGTTCGATTATGTCAGGTTAGTTTAGATTATGTCAGGTTGGGATTTAGATTATGTCAGGTTGGGTTAAGTTAGGTTAGGTAGGTAATAAGTAGATAGGTTATGTTAGGTAGGTGGGAAAGTTAGGTTTGATTAGGTTAGCTTATGTCAGACGGGGAGGTTAGGTTAGATTATGTGAGGTTAGGTTAGATTATGTCAGGTTAGGTCAGATTACGTCAGGTTAGGTTAGATTATGTCAGGTTAGGTTAGATTATGTCAGGTTAGGTTAGATTATGTCAGGTTAGGTTAGATTATGTCAGGTTAGGTTAGATTATGTCAGGTTAGGTTAGATTATGTCAAGTTAGGTAAGTAGGTGGAGGTGGGTAAAAAAGGGTAGGTTAGGTCGGCAGGTTTTAGTGTAGGAGCTTAAGTAATCCCGTAAAAATTTCATGTTAATTTTTGACACCATACATCGTAATAATCCTTATAAACTATGTTAAGGAACTGTGGTGTAATTTTTTCTGAACAGTTTATTATAAGTTTTATGCCATTAAAGAAGTTTTATCAAAGAGCGGCGTAATGAACCACAGACGTATTACCATTAACTCCTAAGTAACTTAAAACATGACTAATAACCTATGAACATGTAGTATTATATCATTACAGTTTAACGTAATATATTATGAATGCTGTTATAATATCTTAAGTGTGTTACAAACATGGCTGCTCATATATGCCATCCTGTCTCTGGCAAAGAAGAGATTGCAGTAAGTAAAATTAATTGCTAAAGACAAATACTGGAAATTAAACATATACTTATTACCATTATCTGAAAAACTTAGAACCACCGTTTTATATTTATTAAAAGTTTGTAGTGTTATACATCATGTGTATACAAGTCACAAGTTATTATTTACGACATTGCTTCAGTCCTCGTCATCAGAGTCTTCTGTGTACAACAGATTCCTTCACCTTGTTTAGGCATTTCTCATCATCTGCTTGACAGTTACACATCTCGGTGCTTGTCATGCTATTCTTTCTGATTCTTTCTGTATGAACATGACAATGATCCACATTTCTTGACGCCACATCCACATTTAACAAGTTCTGTGATTGCTTCTGGTGCTGGTGGTTGGTCTGATATTACTAGTATGAAACAGTCATTGTCAATCTTCCAGCCATGCTCTAATTGTGAAAGCATTTCACTGTCTGCATCACAAGACCACAGAAGAGCTTGATACCTTCCTCTCAATATATGATACTTTAGAGTTGCTGCAGTCGCTGGTAGTTCTCCAGCTTCTGCCTGCGTTATCTTGAAGAGATGCCATCTAAGTTTTGACAGTTTAGTGAAAGTCATTCGTGGACATTAGAGCTTAAATACAAATTCCTCTAGACCAATATACTGTACATGTCTGCTGTAGGGCATTTGGTCTACTCAGCATCTTGAATGCATCTAGGACTTTTGTGTTAGATTTCATCAGAAAGTATCAACATGCTTTCTTTCAACACTGTAACAAATTTTCTCCCAATACAGTCAGATCCTGTGAAGCATATGTAGAGAAACCTGTAAAGGCTCTCTGCCCAATAGCTCTCGTCGCTCACCAGTTCCTGTTATCATACTTGTATTTTCTCCAAGTTGAGGCTGCTTTAATGCCACCCGACACATCCCAGTCTAACTCCAGTGACTTGATATATACCCAGTGCTGCCCTTCTGCTGATGCATATACTGTATGTCCTGCTTAAGTTCTATAACTTGTGACACTTGATTTGATGGTTAAGTCTTATTTTCCTTTCCGACAGTAGATTAACCTTGGACAGCTTTTCCCAGATGCTCAATGGACCAACAATACGTTCCTTGACAAAATTTTCATAATTTTGTCTTCCAACTTCATATGCACATAGATTGTCATATTTGGCATTTTCTGGCATTACAGCTCCAGTTACCAAGTTTATAAGAGCATCATTTTCCTGGGATTACAGTCACCAATAACATTGTGTAGCTTCTGTACATCAGCATATTGACAGCTGACAATAGCTATAGAGAGCTCATGGTGTTCTGTTCTTTTGTAATCTTTATGAGTTTGATATTTTATGTAATGAACTTAATTTGAAAACCCAAATGGTAGTATATGATCTTTTATCACCTTAGACACTCTGTGCGTCATGCCTCTCAAGTGATTTTTTCCTCTCTTACTTCTCTGGACAAATACGACCTTTATCCCATCAGAAAAAATATCACCATATATTTTCTTAATCTACAGGTGCCAAGGTTTAAAATGACAGATGGTGTTAAAAATTAACCTGAAATTTTTACGTGACCACATATTGTCTTGTGTTTCTGAGAGAACTTCACGGCTAAATAGCGCCTCTGTATTGATAGCCGGTACATGTCGTAATATCCACCGCTCATAGTTAAATCTTTGTCCGTTTATTTTGTCCTAATTTAAGTATCAAAGAGTGTTTTAATTTTTAAGTATCTTAAGTATCTTTTTTCCCCACTCCTAAGTATCTAAGTATGATTTATTTTCATTTTTAAGTAACTAACCATATTTTTGTTTTCATTACAAAATGTGATTGATATAGACAAGAGAAGTAAATATCAGCTGGAGGTCGTAAACGAAGCTGATGTGAAGTATTTT
>NW_024735070.1:0-25495 GCF_018991925.1 Homarus americanus
CACGAAAATTATTATAACAACCACGACCATGATTGTAACAACGACGACTATGATTATATCACCCAACCATGATTATAACAACAACAACTATAATTATAACAAGCACGACTATGATTATAACAACCAGGACCATGATTATAACAACGACGACCATGATTATAAAAAGCACGACCAGGATTATATCAACCACGCCTATGATTATATCAACAACGATCATGATTATAGCAACCACGACTATGATTATAACAACGACGACCATGAATATAACAACCACGACCATGATTATAACAACCACGACCATGATTATAACAACCAAGACCATGATTATAACAACCACGACCATGATTATAACAACCATGACCATGATTATAACAACCATGGCCATTATTATAACAATCACGACCATGATTATAACAACGACGACCATGATCATAACAGAGACCATGATTGTAACAACCAGCACCATGATTATAACAACCACAACCATGAATATAAGAGCCAGGACCATGATTATAACAACCAGGACCATGATTATAACAACCACGACCATAATTTTAACAACCACGACCATGAATCTAACAACCACAACCATGATTATAACAACCACGACCATGATTAAAACAACAACGACCATGATTATAACAACCAGGACCATGATTATAACAATGAGGACCCATGATTATAACATCAACGACCATAATTATAATAACCACGACCACGATTATAACAACCGCAAAAATGATTATAACAACAACGACTGAGATTATATCACCCAAACATGATTATAACAGCAACGACTATGATTATAACAACCATGACCATGATTATAACGACCAGGACCATGATTATAACAACCACGACTATGATCATGACAACCAAGACTATGATCATAACAACCACGACCATGATTATAACTACCACGACAATGATTATAACACCCACGACCATGATTATAAAAAGCACGACCATGATTATAACAACCACGACCATGATTAAACAACCACGACTATGATTATATCACCCAACCATGATTATAACAACAACGACTATGATTATAACAAGCACGATCATGATTATAACAACCAGGACCATGATTATACAACCACGACCATGATTATAAAAACCACGACCATGATTATAACAACCAAGACGATGATAATAGCAACCACGACCATGATTATAACAACGACGACCATGATCATAACAGAGACCATGATTGTAACAACCACGACCATGATTACAACAACAACACAGATGATTATAACAACCACGACTATGATCATAACAATCACGACTATGATCATAACAACCACGTCCATGATTATAACAACCATGAAAATTATTATAACAACCACGACCATGATTATAACAACCACGACTATGATTATATCACCCAACCATGTTTATAACAACAACGACTATGATTATAACAAGCACGACCATGATTATAACAACCAGGACCATGATTATAACAACGACGACCATGATTATAAAAAGCACGACCAGGATTATATCAACCACGACTATGATTATATCACCCACGATCATGATTATAGCAACCACGACTATGATTATAACAACGACGACCATGATTATAACAACCACGCCCATGATTATAACAACCACGACCATGATTATAACAACCAAGACCATGATTATAACAACCACGACCATGATTATAACAACCATGACCATGACTATAACAACCATGACATTGATTATAACAACCACGACCATGATTATAACAACGACGACCATGATCATAACAGAGACCATGATTGTAACAACCAGCACCATGAATATAACAACCACAACCGTGAATATAATAACCAGAACCATGATTATAACAACCAGGACCATGATTATAACAACCACGACCATAATTTTAACAACCACGACCATGAATCTAACATCCACAACCATGATTATAACTACCACGACCATGATTAAAACAACCACGACCATGATTAATACAACCATGACCATGATAATAATAACCACAACCATGATTAAAACAACCACGACCAAGATTATAACAACGACGACCATGATCATAACAGAGACCATAATTGTAACACCCAGCACCATGATTATAACAACCACGACCATGAATATAATAACCAGGACCATGATTATAACAACAAGGACCATGATTATAACAACCACTACCATAATTATAACAACCACGACCATGATTATAACAACCACAACCATGATCATAACAACCACAACCATGATTATAAAAACCAAGACCATGATTATAACACCCAGCACCATGATTATAACAACCACGACCATTAATAAAATAACCTGGACCATGATTATAACAACGAGGACCATGATTATAACAACCACGACCCTTATTATAGCAACCACAACCATGATTATAGCAAGAACGACCATGATTATAACAACCACAACCATGATTATAACTACCACGACAATGATTATTACAGCCACGACTATATATATAACAACCACGACCATGATTATAACGACCACGACCATGATTATAACAACCACAACCATGATTATAAAAACCAAGACCATGATTATAACAACCACGACCATGATTATAACAACCGCGACTATGATCATAACCACGACCATGATTATAACAACAACGACCATGATTATAACAACCACGACCATGATTATAGCAACCACAACCATGATTATAGCAAGAACGACCATGATTATAACAACCACAACCATGATTATAACAACCACAACCATGATTATAACAGCCACGACCATGATTATAACAACCACGCCCATGATTATAACAACCACGATTATGATCATAACAACCACGACTATGATCGTAACAACCACGACCATGATTATAACAAACACGACCATGACTATAACAACCACGACCATGATTATAACAACCACGACTATGAATATATCACCCAACCATGATTGTAACAACAACGACTATGATTAAAACAACACGACCATGATTATAACAACCAGGACCATGATTATAACAATGAGGACCATGATTATAACATCAACGACCATAATTATAACAACCACGACCACGATTATAACAACCGCAAAAATGATTATAACAACAACGACTAAGATTATATCACCCAACCATGATTATAACAGCAACGACTATGATTATAACAACCATGACCATGATTATAACGACCAGGACCATGATTATAACAACCACGACTATGATCATGACAACCAAGACTATGATCATAACAATCACGTCCATGATTATGACAACCACGAAAATGATTATAACAACCGCGACTATGATTATATCACCCAACCATGATTATAACAACAACGACCATGATTATAACAACCACGACCATGATTATAACTACCACGACAATGATTATAACACCCACGACCATGATTATAAAAAGCACGACCATGATTATAACAACCACGACCATGATTAAACAACCACGACTATGATTATATCACCCAACCATGATTATAACAACAACGACTATGATTATAACAAGCACGATCATGATTATAAAAACCAGGACCATGATTATAACAACCACGACCATGATTATAAAAACCACGACCATGATTATAACAACCAAGACGATGATAATAGCAACCACGACCATGATTATAACAACGACGACCATGATCATAACAGAGACCATGATTGTAACAACCACGACCATGATTACAACAACAACACAGATGATTATAACAACCACGACTATGATCATAACAATCACGACTATGATCATAACAACCACGTCCATGATTATAACAACCATGAAAATTATTATAACAACCATGAAAATTATTATAACAACCACGACCATGATTATAACAATCACGACTATGATTATATCACCCAACCATGATTATAACAACAATGACTATGATTATAACAAGCACGACCATGATTATAACAACCAGGACCATGATTATAACAACGACGACCATGATTATAAAAAGCACGACCAGGATTATATCAACCACGACTATGATTATATCAACCACGATCATGATTATAGCAACCACGACTATGATTATAACAACGACGACCATGATTATAACAACTACGACCATGATTATAACAACCACCCTATGATTTTAACAACCACGACCATGATTATAACACCCACGACTATGATTATAACACCTACGACTATGATTATAACATCCACGACCATGATTATAACAACCACGACCACAATTATATCAACCACGACCATGATTATAACAACCGCGAAAATGATTATAACAACAACGACTATGATTATATCACCCAACCATGATTATAACAACAACGACTATGATTATAACAACCACGACCATGATTATAACGACCAGGACCATGATTATAACAACCACGACTATGATCATAACAACCACGACTATGATCACTGCTGGCGCCACGAAATCCATGATTATAACAACCGCGAAAATGAGTGATAACAACAGCGATTATGATTATATCGCAGCCATGATCCCGCCTAACAACAACAATTATGATTATAACATCACGACCATGGTTGCCCATATGCGAAAATTATTATAACAACCACGACCATGATTACTTTAACAACGACGACTATGATTATATCGCAACCATGATTATAACAACAACAACTATAATTATAACAAACGCGACGCTATGATTATAACCGATACATGATTATAACAACCAAGACCATGATTATAACAACCACGACCATGATTATAACAACCATGACCATGACTATAACAACCATGACAATGATTATAACAACCACGACCATGATTATAACAACGACGACCATGATCATAACAGAGACCATGATTGTAACAACCAGCACCATGAATATAACAACCACAACCGTGAATATAATAACCAGAACCATGATTATAACAACCAGGACCATGATTATAACAACCACGACCATAATTTTAACAACCACGACCATGAATCTAACATCCACAACCATGATTATAACTACCACGACCATGATTAAAACAACCACGACCATGATTAATACAACCATGACCATGATAATAATAACCACAACCATGATTAAAACAACCACGACCAAGATTATAACAACGACGACCATGATCATAACAGAGACCATAATTGTAACACCCAGCACCATGATTATAACAACCACGACCATGAATATAATAACCAGGACCATGATTATAACAACAAGGACCATGATTATAACAACCACTACCATAATTATAACAACCACGACCATGATTATAACAACCACAACCATGATCATAACAACCACAACCATGATTATAAAAACCAAGACCATGATTATAACACCCAGCACCATGATTATAACAACCACGACCATTAATAAAATAACCTGGACCATGATTATAACAACGAGGACCATGATTATAACAACCACGACCCTTATTATAGCAACCACAACCATGATTATAGCAAGAACGACCATGATTATAACAACCACAACCATGATTATAACTACCACGACAATGATTATTACAGCCACGACTATATATATAACAACCACGACCATGATTATAACGACCACGACCATGATTATAACAACCACAACCATGATTATAAAAACCAAGACCATGATTATAACAACCACGACCATGATTATAACAACCGCGACTATGATCATAACCACGACCATGATTATAACAACAACGACCATGATTATAACAACCACGACCATGATTATAGCAACCACAACCATGATTATAGCAAGAACGACCATGATTATAACAACCACAACCATGATTATAACAACCACAACCATGATTATAACAGCCACGACCATGATTATAACAACCACGCCCATGATTATAACAACCACGATTATGATCATAACAACCACGACTATGATCGTAACAACCACGACCATGATTATAACAAACACGACCATGACTATAACAACCACGACCATGATTATAACAACCACGACTATGAATATATCACCCAACCATGATTGTAACAACAACGACTATGATTATAACAAGCACGACCATGATTATAACAACCAGGACCATGATTATAACTACAACGACCATGAATATAGCAACCACGACCGTGATTATAACAACGACGACCATGATCATAATAGAGACCATGATTGTAACAACCACGACCATAATCATAACAACCACGACCATAATTATAACAACCACGACCGTGATTATAACAACCACGACCATGATTATAACAACCACGACCATGATTATAGCAATGACGACCATGATTATAAAAACGATGACCCTGATCATAACATAGACCATGATTGTAACAACCACGACCATGATTATAATAACCACGACCATAATTATAACAACCACGACCATGATTATAACAACAACGACTATGATTATAACATCCACGACCATGATTATAGCACCCACGTCCATGATTATAACAACGACGACCATGATCATAACAGAGACAATGATTGTTACAACGAGCACCATGATTATAACAACCACGACCATGATTATAATAACCAGGACCATGATTATAACAACCACGACGATGATTATAACAACCACGACCATAATTATAACAACCATGACCATGATTATAACAACCACGACCATGATTATAAAAAGCACGACTATGATTATAACAACCAAGACCATGATTATAGCAACCACGACCATGATTATAACAACCACGACCATGATTACAACAACCAGGACCATGATTATAACCACGACCACGATTACAATAACCACGACCATGATTATAACAACCACGACATTGATTATTCCAACATCGACCATGATTATAGAAAACACGACCATGATTATAACAGCCACGACCATGATTATAACAACTACGACCATGATTATAACAACCACCCTATGATTTTAACAACCACGACCATGATTATAACACGCACGACTATGATTATAACACCTACGACTATGATTATAACATCCACGACCATGATTATAACAACCACGACCACAATTATATCAACCACGACCATGATTATAACAACCGCGAAAATAATTATAACAACAACGACTATGATTATATCACCCAACCATGATTTTAACAACAACGACTATGATTATAACAACCACGACCATGATTATAACGACCAGGACCATGATTATAACAAACACGACTGTGATCATAACCACGACTATGATCATAACAACCACGTCCATGATTATAACAACCGCGAAAATGATTATAACAACAACGATTATGATTATATCACCCAACCATGATCATAACAACAACGACTATGATTATAACATCCACGACCATGATTATAACAACCACGAAAATTATTATAACAACCACGACCATGAGTGTAACAACGACGACTATGATTATATCACCCAACCATGATTATAACAACAACAACTATGATTATAACAAGCACGACCATGATTATAATAACCAGGAACATGATTATAACAACGACGACCATGATTATAAAAAGCACGACCAGGATTATATCAACCACGACTATGATAATATCACCCACGATCATGATTATAGCAACCACGACTATGATTATAACAACGACGACCATGAATATAACAACCACGACCATGATTATAACAACCACGACCATGATTATAACAACCAAGACCATGATTATAACAACCACAACCATGATTATAACAACCATGACCATGATTATAACAACCATGACCATTATTATAACAATCACGACCATGATTATAACAACGACGACCATGATCATAACAGAGACCATGATTGTAACAACCAGCACCATGATTATAACAACCACAACCATGAATATAAGAGCCAGGACCATGACTATAACAACCAGGACCATGATTATAACAACCACGACCATAATTTTAACAACCACGACCATGAATCTAACAACCACAACCATGATTATAACAACAACGACCATGATTAAAACAACAACAACCATGATTATAACAACCAGGACCATGATTATAACAATGAGGACCATGATTATAACATCAACGACCATAATTATAACAACCACGACCACGATTATAACAACCGCAAAAATGATTATAACAACAACGACTAAGATTATATCACCCAACCATGATTATAACAGCAACGACTATGATTATAACAACCATGACCATGATTATAACGACCAGGACCATGATTATAACAACCACGACTATGATCATGACAACCACGACTATGATCATAACAATCACGTCCATGATTATGACAACCACGAAAATGATTATAACAACCGCGACTATGATTATATCACCCAACCATGATTATAACAACAACGACCATGATTATAACAACCACGACCATGATTATAACTACCACGACAATGATTATAACACCCACGACCATGATTATAAAAAGCACGACCATGATTATAACAACCACGACCATGATTAAACAACCACGACTATGATTATATCACCCAACCATGATTATAACAACAACGACTATGATTATAACAAGCACGATCATGATTATAAAAACCAGGACCATGATTATAACAACCACGACCATGATTATAAAAACCACGACCATGATTATAACAACCAAGACGATGATAATAGCAACCACGACCATGATTATAACAACGACGACCATGATCATAACAGAGACCATGATTGTAACAACCACGACCATGATTACAACAACAACACAGATGATTATAACAACCACGACTATGATCATAACAATCACGACTATGATCATAACAACCACGTCCATGATTATAACAACCATGAAAATTATTATAACAACCATGAAAATTATTATAACAACCACGACCATGATTATAACAATCACGACTATGATTATATCACCCAACCATGATTATAACAACAATGACTATGATTATAACAAGCACGACCATGATTATAACAACCAGGACCATGATTATAACAACGACGACCATGATTATAAAAAGCACGACCAGGATTATATCAACCACGACTATGATTATATCAACCACGATCATGATTATAGCAACCACGACTATGATTATAACAACGACGACCATGATTATAACAACTACGACCATGATTATAACAACCACCCTATGATTTTAACAACCACGACCATGATTATAACACCCACGACTATGATTATAACACCTACGACTATGATTATAACATCCACGACCATGATTATAACAACCACGACCACAATTATATCAACCACGACCATGATTATAACAACCGCGAAAATGATTATAACAACAACGACTATGATTATATCACCCAACCATGATTATAACAACAACGACTATGATTATAACAACCACGACCATGATTATAACGACCAGGACCATGATTATAACAACCACGACTATGATCATAACAACCACGACTATGATCATAACAACCACGTCCATGATTATAACAACCGCGAAAATGATGATAACAACAACGATTATGATTATATCACCCAACCATGATCATAACAACAACGAATTATGATTATAACATCCACGACCATGATTATAACAACCACGAAAATTATTATAACAACCACGACCATGATTGTAACAACGACGACTATGATTATATCACCCAACCATGATTATAACAACAACAACTATAATTATAACAAGCACGACTATGATTATAACAACCAGGACCATGATTATAACAACGACGACCATGATTATAAAAAGCACGACCAGGATTATATCAACCACGCCTATGATTATATCAACAACGATCATGATTATAGCAACCACGACTATGATTATAACAACGACGACCATGAATATAACAACCACGACCATGATTATAACAACCACGACCATGATTATAACAACCAAGACCATGATTATAACAACCACGACCATGATTATAACAACATTGACCATGATTATAACAACCATGGCCATTATTATAACAATCACGACCATGATTATAACAACGACGACCATGATCATAACAGAGACCATGATTGTAACAACCAGCACCATGATTATAACAACCACAACCATGAATATAAGAGCCAGGACCATGATTATAACAACCAGGACCATGATTATAACAACCACGACCATAATTTTAACAACCACGACCATGAATCTAACAACCACAACCATGATTATAACAACCACGACCATGATTAAAACAACAACGACCATGATTATAACAACCAGGACCATGATTATAACAATGAGGACCCATGATTATAACATCAACGACCATAATTATAATAACCACGACCACGATTATAACAACCGCAAAAATGATTATAACAACAACGACTGAGATTATATCACCCAAACATGATTATAACAGCAACGACTATGATTATAACAACCATGACCATGATTATAACGACCAGGACCATGATTATAACAACCACGACTATGATCATGACAACCAAGACTATGATCATAACAACCACGACCATGATTATAACTACCACGACAATGATTATAACACCCACGACCATGATTATAAAAAGCACGACCATGATTATAACAACCACGACCATGATTAAACAACCACGACTATGATTATATCACCCAACCATGATTATAACAACAACGACTATGATTATAACAAGCACGATCATGATTATAACAACCAGGACCATGATTATACAACCACGACCATGATTATAAAAACCACGACCATGATTATAACAACCAAGACGATGATAATAGCAACCACGACCATGATTATAACAACGACGACCATGATCATAACAGAGACCATGATTGTAACAACCACGACCATGATTACAACAACAACACAGATGATTATAACAACCACGACTATGATCATAACAATCACGACTATGATCATAACAACCACGTCCATGATTATAACAACCATGAAAATTATTATAACAACCACGACCATGATTATAACAACCACGACTATGATTATATCACCCAACCATGTTTATAACAACAACGACTATGATTATAACAAGCACGACCATGATTATAACAACCAGGACCATGATTATAACAACGACGACCATGATTATAAAAAGCACGACCAGGATTATATCAACCACGACTATGATTATATCACCCACGATCATGATTATAGCAACCACGACTATGATTATAACAACGACGACCATGATTATAACAACCACGCCCATGATTATAACAACCACGACCATGATTATAACAACCAAGACCATGATTATAACAACCACGACCATGATTATAACAACCATGACCATGACTATAACAACCATGACATTGATTATAACAACCACGACCATGATTATAACAACGACGACCATGATCATAACAGAGACCATGATTGTAACAACCAGCACCATGAATATAACAACCACAACCGTGAATATAATAACCAGAACCATGATTATAACAACCAGGACCATGATTATAACAACCACGACCATAATTTTAACAACCACGACCATGAATCTAACATCCACAACCATGATTATAACTACCACGACCATGATTAAAACAACCACGACCATGATTAATACAACCATGACCATGATAATAATAACCACAACCATGATTAAAACAACCACGACCAAGATTATAACAACGACGACCATGATCATAACAGAGACCATAATTGTAACACCCAGCACCATGATTATAACAACCACGACCATGAATATAATAACAGGGACCATGATTATAACAACAAGGACCATGATTATAACAACCACTACCATAATTATAAAAACCACGACCATGATTATAACAACCACAACCATGATCATAACAACCACAACCATGATTATAAAAACCAAGACCATGATTATAACACCCAGCACCATGATTATAACAACCACGACCATTAATAAAATAACCTGGACCATGATTATAACAACGAGGACCATGATTATAACAACCACGACCCTTATTATAGCAACCACAACCATGATTATAGCAAGAACGACCATGATTATAACAACCACAACCATGATTATAACTACGATAATGATTATTACAGCCGACTATATATATAACAACCGACCATGATTATAACGGCCACGACCATGATTATAGCAACACAACCATGATTATAAAAACCAAGACCATGATTATAACAGCCAGAAGCCATGGTTATAACGCGACTATGATCATAACCACGACCATGATTATAACAACAGCGACCATGATTATAACAACCGACCGCGGATTATAGCAACCACAACCATGATTATAGCAAGAACGACCGCAGTTATAACAGCCACAACCATGATTATAACAGCAACCAGCCGCAGATTGCCAAACAAGCCCGACCATGATTATATAACCGCATGATTATAACAGCCACGATTATGATCATAACAACCACGACTATGATCGTAACAACCACGACCATGATTATAACAAACACGACCATGACTATAACAACCACGACCATGATTATAACAACCACGACTATGAATATATCACCCAACCATGATTGTAACAACAACGACTATGATTATAACAAGCACGACCATGATTATAACAACCAGGACCATGATTATAACTACAACGACTATGATTATAACAAGCACGACTATGATTATAACAACAAGGACCATGATTATAACATCCACGACCATGATTATATAAAGCACAACCATGATTATAACAACCACGACTATGATTATAACAACCACGACCATGATTATAACAACCACGACCATGATTATAGCAATGACGACCGCCCAGTTATAACAACGATGACCCTGATCATATGCTGCGACCATGATTGTAACAACCACGACCATGATTATAATAACCACGACCATAATTATAACAACCACGACCATGATTATAACAACAACGACTATGATTATAACATCCACGACCATGATTATAGCACCCACGTCCATGATTATAACAACGACGACCATGATCATAACAGAGACAATGATTGTTACAACGAGCACCATGATTATAACAACCACGACCATGATTATAATAACCAGGACCATGATTATAACAACCACGACGATGATTATAACAACCACGACCATAATTATAACAACCATGACCATGATTATAACAACCACGACCATGATTATAAAAAGCACGACCATGATTATAACAACCAAGACCATGATTATAGCAACCACGACCATGATTATAACAACGACGACCATGATCATAACAGAGACAATGATTGTAACAACCACGACCATGATTATAACAACCACGACCATAATTATAACAACCATGACCAAGATTATAGCAACCACGACCATGATTTTAACAACGACGACCATGATCATAACAGAGACCATGATTGTAACAACCACGACCATGATTATGACAACCACAACAATAATTATAAAAACCACGACCATGATTATAACAACCAAGACGATGATAATAGCAACCACGACCATGATTATAACAACGACGACCATGATCATAACAGAGACCATGATTGTAACAACCACGACCATGATTACAACAACAACACAGATGATTATAACAACCACGACTATGATCATAACAATCACGACTATGATCATAACAACCACGTCCATGATTATAACAACCATGAAAATTATTATAACAACCATGAAAATTATTATAACAACCACGACCATGATTATAACAATCACGACTATGATTATATCACCCAACCATGATTATAACAACAATGACTATGATTATAACAAGCACGACCATGATTATAACAACCAGGACCATGATTATAACAACGACGACCATGATTATAAAAAGCACGACCAGGATTATATCAACCACGACTATGATTATATCAACCACGATCATGATTATAGCAACCACGACTATGATTATAACAACGACGACCATGATTATAACAACTACGACCATGATTATAACAACCACCCTATGATTTTAACAACCACGACCATGATTATAACACGCACGACTATGATTATAACACCTACGACTATGATTATAACATCCACGACCATGATTATAACAACCACGACCACAATTATATCAACCACGACCATGATTATAACAACCGCGAAAATAATTATAACAACAACGACTATGATTATATCACCCAACCATGATTTTAACAACAACGACTATGATTATAACAACCACGACCATGATTATAACGACCAGGACCATGATTATAACAAACACGACTGTGATCATAACCACGACTATGATCATAACAACCACGTCCATGATTATAACAACCGCGAAAATGATTATAACAACAACGATTATGATTATATCACCCAACCATGATCATAACAACAACGACTATGATTATAACATCCACGACCATGATTATAACAACCACGAAAATTATTATAACAACCACGACCATGATTGTAACAACGACGACTATGATTATATCACCCAACCATGATTATAACAACAACAACTATAATTATAACAAGCACGACTATGATTATAACAACCAGGACCATGATTATAACAACGACGACCATGATTATAAAAAGCACGACCAGGATTATATCAACCACGCCTATGATTATATCAACAACGATCATGATTATAGCAACCACGACTATGATTATAACAACGACGACCATGAATATAACAACCACGACCATGATTATAACAACCACGACCATGATTATAACAACCAAGACCATGATTATAACAACCACGACCATGATTATAACAACCATGACCATGATTATAACAACCATGGCCATTATTATAACAATCACGACCATGATTATAACAACGACGACCATGATCATAACAGAGACCATGATTGTAACAACCAGCACCATGATTATAACAACCACAACCATGAATATAAGAGCCAGGACCATGATTATAACAACCAGGACCATGATTATAACAACCACGACCATAATTTTAACAACCACGACCATGAATCTAACAACCACAACCATGATTATAACAACCACGACCATGATTAAAACAACAACGACCATGATTATAACAACCAGGACCATGATTATAACAATGAGGACCATGATTATAACATCAACGACCATAATTATAACAACCGCGACCACGATTATAACAACCGCAAAAATGATTATAACAACAACGACTAAGATTATATCACCCAACCATGATTATAACAGCAACGACTATGATTATAACAACCATGACCATGATTATAACGACCAGGACCATGATTATAACAACCACGACTATGATCATGACAACCAAGACTATGATCATAACAACCACGACCATGATTATAACTACCACGACAATGATTATAACACCCACGACCATGATTATAAAAAGCACGACCATGATTATAACAACCACGACCATGATTAAACAACCACGACTATGATTATATCACCCAACCATGATTATAACAACAACGACTATGATTATAACAAGCACGATCATGATTATAACAACCAGGACCATGATTATACAACCACGACCATGATTATAAAAACCACGACCATGATTATAACAACCAAGACGATGATAATAGCAACCACGACCATGATTATAACAACGACGACCATGATCATAACAGAGACCATGATTGTAACAACCACGACCATGATTACAACAACAACACAGATGATTATAACAACCACGACTATGATCATAACAATCACGACTATGATCATAACAACCACGTCCATGATTATAACAACCATGAAAATTATTATAACAACCACGACCATGATTATAACAACCACGACTATGATTATATCACCCAACCATGTTTATAACAACAACGACTATGATTATAACAAGCACGACCATGATTATAACAACCAGGACCATGATTATAACAACGACGACCATGATTATAAAAAGCACGACCAGGATTATATCAACCACGACTATGATTATATCACCCACGATCATGATTATAGCAACCACGACTATGATTATAACAACGACGACCATGATTATAACAACCACGCCCATGATTATAACAACCACGACCATGATTATAACAACCAAGACCATGATTATAACAACCACGACCATGATTATAACAACCATGACCATGACTATAACAACCATGACATTGATTATAACAACCACGACCATGATTATAACAACGACGACCATGATCATAACAGAGACCATGATTGTAACAACCAGCACCATGAATATAACAACCACAACCGTGAATATAATAACCAGAACCATGATTATAACAACCAGGACCATGATTATAACAACCACGACCATAATTTTAACAACCACGACCATGAATCTAACATCCACAACCATGATTATAACTACCACGACCATGATTAAAACAACCACGACCATGATTAATACAACCATGACCATGATAATAATAACCACAACCATGATTAAAACAACCACGACCAAGATTATAACAACGACGACCATGATCATAACAGAGACCATAATTGTAACACCCAGCACCATGATTATAACAACCACGACCATGAATATAATAACCAGGACCATGATTATAACAACAAGGACCATGATTATAACAACCACTACCATAATTATAACAACCACGACCATGATTATAACAACTACAACTATGACTATAACAACCACAACCATGATTATAAAACCAAGACCATGATTATAACACCCAAGCAGCACCATGATTATAACAACTAATTTAATTATTAATAAAATAACCTGGACCATGATTATAACAACCACGACCATGACTATAACTACCACGACAATGATTATAATGCCCACGACCATGATTATAAAAAGCACGACCATGATTATAACACCCACGACTATGATTATATCAACCTCGACCATGATAAATACAGCCACGACTATATATATAACAACCACGACCATGATTATAACGACCACGACCATGATTATAACAACCACAACCATGATTATAAAAACCAAGACCATGAATATAACAACCACGACCATGATTATAACAACCGCGACTATGATCATAACCACGACCATGATTATAACAACAACGACCATGATTATAACAACCACGACCATGATTATAGCAAACACGACCATGATTATAGCAAGAACGACCATGATTATAACAACCACAACCATGATTATAACAACCACAACCATGTATTATAACAGCCACGGCCATGATTATAACAACCACGCCCATGATTATAGCAACCACGATTATGATCATAACAACCACGACTATGATCGTAACAACCACGACCATGATTATAACAAACATGACCATGACTATAACAACCACGACCATGATTATAACAACCACGACTATGAATATATCACCCAACCATGATTGTAACAACAACGACTATGATTATAACAAGCACGACCATGATTATAACAACCAGGACCATGATTATAACAATGAGGACCATGATTATAACATCAACGACCATAATTATAACAACCACGACCACGATTATAACAACCGCAAAAATGATTATAACAACAACGACTAAGATTATATCACCCAACCATGATTATAACAGCAACGACTATGATTATAACAACCATGACCATGATTATAACGACCAGGACCATGATTATAACAACCACGACTATGATCATGACAACCAAGACTATGATCATAACAATCACGTCCATGATTATGACAACCACGAAAATGATTATAACAACCGCGACTATGATTATATCACCCAACCATGATTATAACAACAACGACCATGATTATAACAACCACGACCATGATTATAACTACCACGACAATGATTATAACACCCACGACCATGATTATAAAAAGCACGACCATGATTATAACAACCACGACCATGATTAAACAACCACGACTATGATTATATCACCCAACCATGATTATAACAACAACGACTATGATTATAACAAGCACGATCATGATTATAAAAACCAGGACCATGATTATAACAACCACGACCATGATTATAAAAACCACGACCATGATTATAACAACCAAGACGATGATAATAGCAACCACGACCATGATTATAACAACGACGACCATGATCATAACAGAGACCATGATTGTAACAACCACGACCATGATTACAACAACAACACAGATGATTATAACAACCACGACTATGATCATAACAATCACGACTATGATCATAACAACCACGTCCATGATTATAACAACCATGAAAATTATTATAACAACCATGAAAATTATTATAACAACCACGACCATGATTATAACAATCACGACTATGATTATATCACCCAACCATGATTATAACAACAATGAATATGATTATAACAAGCACGACCATGATTATAACAACCAGGACCATGATTATAACAACGACGACCATGATTATAAAAAGCACGACCAGGATTATATCAACCACGACTATGATTATATCAACCACGATCATGATTATATAAACTAATGACCATGATTATAAATAACGACGACCATAGATTATAAATAAATTACGACCTCATGATTATAACAACCACCACCATGATTATAATAAACAGGACCATGATTATAACAACCACGACCATGATTATAACAACCACGACCATAATTATAACAACCACGACCATGATTATGATAACCACAACCATTATTATAACAACCACAACCATGATTATAAAAAGCACGATCAGGATTATAACAACCACGAGTATGATTATATCACCCAACCATGATTATAACAACAACGACTATGATTATAACAAGCATGACCATGAGTATAACAACCAGGACCATGATTATAACAACGACGACCATGATTATAAAATGCACGACCAGGATTATAACAACCACGACTATGATTATATCATCCACGACCATGATTATAACAACCACGACTATGATTAAAATAACCACGACCATAATTATAACAAACAACGGAATCTATGATTATAACATCCACGAATCATGATTATAACAACCACGAAAATTATTGCAACAACCACCCACCATGATTGTAACAACGACGACTATGATTATATATCACCCAACCATGATTATAACAACAACAACTATAATTATACTAGCACGACTATGATTATAACAAACCACTCGACCATGATTATAACAACCAAGACCATGATTATAACAACCACGACCATGATTATAACAAATCATGACCATGACTACTATAACAACCATGACATTGGATTATAACAACCACGACCATGATTATAAATAACCACGCACCATGATCAAGTAACAGAGACCACATCAGGTAAATAAACCAGCACCATGAATATAACAACCACAACGAATATATATAATAACCAGAACCATGATTATAACAACCAGGACCATGATTATAACAACCACGACCATAATTATAACAACCACGACCATGAATCTAACATCCACAACCATGATTATAACTACCACGACCATGATTAAAACAACCACGACCATGATTAATACAACCATGACCATGATAATAATAACCACAACCATGATTAAAACAACCACGACCAAGATTATAACAACGACGACCATGATCATAACAGAGACCATAATTGTAACACCCAGCACCATGATTATAACAACCACGACCATGAATATAATAACCAGGACCATGATTATAACAACAAGGACCATGATTATAACAACCACTACCATAATTATAACAACCACGACCATGATTATAACAACCACAACCATGATCATAACAACCACAACCATGATTATAAAAACCAAGACCATGATTATAACACCCAGCACCATGATTATAACAACCACGACCATTAATAAAATAACCTGGACCATGATTATAACAACGAGGACCATGATTATAACAACCACGACCCTTATTATAGCAACCACAACCATGATTATAGCAAGAACGACCATGATTATAACAACCACAACCATGATTATAACTACCACGACAATGATTATTACAGCCACGACTATATATATAACAACCACGACCATGATTATAACGACCACGACCATGATTATAACAACCACAACCATGATTATAAAAACCAAGACCATGATTATAACAACCACGACCATGATTATAACAACCGCGACTATGATCATAACCACGACCATGATTATAACAACAACGACCATGATTATAACAACCACGACCATGATTATAGCAACCACAACCATGATTATAGCAAGAACGACCATGATTATAACAACCACAACCATGATTATAACAACCACAACCATGATTATAACAGCCACGACCATGATTATAACAACCACGCCCATGATTATAACAACCACGATTATGATCATAACAACCACGACTATGATCGTAACAACCACGACCATGATTATAACAAACACGACCATGACTATAACAACCACGACCATGATTATAACAACCACGACTATGAATATATCACCCAACCATGATTGTAACAACAACGACTATGATTATAACAAGCACGACCATGATTATAACAACCAGGACCATGATTATAACTACAACGACCATGAATATAGCAACCACGACCGTGATTATAACAACGACGACCATGATCATAATAGAGACCATGATTGTAACAACCACGACCATGATTGTAACAACCACGACCATAATCATAACAACCACGACCATAATTATAACAACCACGACCGTGATTATAACAACCACGACCATGATTATAACAACCACGACCATGATTATAGCAATGACGACCATGATTATAAAAACGATGACCCTGATCATAACATAGACCATGATTGTAACAACCACGACCATGATTATAATAACCACGACCATAATTATAACAACCACGACCATGATTATAACAACAACGACTATGATTATAACATCCACGACCATGATTATAGCACCCACGTCCATGATTATAACAACGACGACCATGATCATAACAGAGACAATGATTGTTACAACGAGCACCATGATTATAACAACCACGACCATGATTATAATAACCAGGACCATGATTATAACAACCACGACGATGATTATAACAACCACGACCATAATTATAACAACCATGACCATGATTATAACAACCACGACCATGATTATAAAAAGCACGACTATGATTATAACAACCAAGACCATGATTATAGCAACCACGACCATGATTATAACAACCACGACCATGATTACAACAACCAGGACCATGATTATAACCACGACCACGATTACAATAACCACGACCATGATTATAACAACCACGACATTGATTATTCCAACATCGACCATGATTATAGAAAACACGACCATGATTATAACAGCCACGACCATGATTATAACAACTACGACCATGATTATAACAACCACCCTATGATTTTAACAACCACGACCATGATTATAACACGCACGACTATGATTATAACACCTACGACTATGATTATAACATCCACGACCATGATTATAACAACCACGACCACAATTATATCAACCACGACCATGATTATAACAACCGCGAAAATAATTATAACAACAACGACTATGATTATATCACCCAACCATGATTTTAACAACAACGACTATGATTATAACAACCACGACCATGATTATAACGACCAGGACCATGATTATAACAAACACGACTGTGATCATAACCACGACTATGATCATAACAACCACGTCCATGATTATAACAACCGCGAAAATGATTATAACAACAACGATTATGATTATATCACCCAACCATGATCATAACAACAACGACTATGATTATAACATCCACGACCATGATTATAACAACCACGAAAATTATTATAACAACCACGACCATGAGTGTAACAACGACGACTATGATTATATCACCCAACCATGATTATAACAACAACAACTATGATTATAACAAGCACGACCATGATTATAATAACCAGGAACATGATTATAACAACGACGACCATGATTATAAAAAGCACGACCAGGATTATATCAACCACGACTATGATAATATCACCCACGATCATGATTATAGCAACCACGACTATGATTATAACAACGACGACCATGAATATAACAACCACGACCATGATTATAACAACCACGACCATGATTATAACAACCAAGACCATGATTATAACAACCACAACCATGATTATAACAACCATGACCATGATTATAACAACCATGACCATTATTATAACAATCACGACCATGATTATAACAACGACGACCATGATCATAACAGAGACCATGATTGTAACAACCAGCACCATGATTATAACAACCACAACCATGAATATAAGAGCCAGGACCATGACTATAACAACCAGGACCATGATTATAACAACCACGACCATAATTTTAACAACCACGACCATGAATCTAACAACCACAACCATGATTATAACAACAACGACCATGATTAAAACAACAACAACCATGATTATAACAACCAGGACCATGATTATAACAATGAGGACCATGATTATAACATCAACGACCATAATTATAACAACCACGACCACGATTATAACAACCGCAAAAATGATTATAACAACAACGACTAAGATTATATCACCCAACCATGATTATAACAGCAACGACTATGATTATAACAACCATGACCATGATTATAACGACCAGGACCATGATTATAACAACCACGACTATGATCATGACAACCAAGACTATGATCATAACAATCACGTCCATGATTATGACAACCACGAAAATGATTATAACAACCGCAACTATGATTATATCACCCAACCATGATTATAACAACAACGACCATGATTATAACAACCACGACCATGATTATAACTACCACGACAATGATTATAACACCCACGACCATGATTATAAAAAGCACGACCATGATTATAACAACCACGACCATGATTAAACAACCACGACTATGATTATATCACCCAACCATGATTATAACAACAACGACTATGATTATAACAAGCACGATCATGATTATAAAAACCAGGACCATGATTATAACAACCACGACCATGATTATAAAAACCACGACCATGATTATAACAACCAAGACGATGATAATAGCAACCACGACCATGATTATAACAACGACGACCATGATCATAACAGAGACCATGATTGTAACAACCACGACCATGATTACAACAACAACACAGATGATTATAACAACCACGACTATGATCATAACAATCACGACTATGATCATAACAACCACGTCCATGATTATAACAACCATGAAAATTATTATAACAACCATGAAAATTATTATAACAACCACGACCATGATTATAACAATCACGACTATGATTATATCACCCAACCATGATTATAACAACAATGACTATGATTATAACAAGCACGACCATGATTATAACAACCAGGACCATGATTATAACAACGACGACCATGATTATAAAAAGCACGACCAGGATTATATCAACCACGACTATGATTATATCAACCACGATCATGATTATAGCAACCACGACTATGATTATAACAACGACGACCATGATTATAACAACTACGACCATGATTATAACAACCACCCTATGATTTTAACAACCACGACCATGATTATAACACCCACGACTATGATTATAACACCTACGACTATGATTATAACATCCACGACCATGATTATAACAACCACGACCACAATTATATCAACCACGACCATGATTATAACAACCGCGAAAATGATTATAACAACAACGACTATGATTATATCACCCAACCATGATTATAACAACAACGACTATGATTATAACAACCACGACCATGATTATAACGACCAGGACCATGATTATAACAACCACGACTATGATCATAACAACCACGACTATGATCATAACAACCACGTCCATGATTATAACAACCGCGAAAATGATGATAACAACAACGATTATGATTATATCACCCAACCATGATCATAACAACAACGAATTATGATTATAACATCCACGACCATGATTATAACAACCACGAAAATTATTATAACAACCACGACCATGATTGTAACAACGACGACTATGATTATATCACCCAACCATGATTATAACAACAACAACTATAATTATAACAAGCACGACTATGATTATAACAACCAGGACCATGATTATAACAACGACGACCATGATTATAAAAAGCACGACCAGGATTATATCAACCACGCCTATGATTATATCAACAACGATCATGATTATAGCAACCACGACTATGATTATAACAACGACGACCATGAATATAACAACCACGACCATGATTATAACAACCACGACCATGATTATAACAACCAAGACCATGATTATAACAACCACGACCATGATTATAACAACATTGACCATGATTATAACAACCATGGCCATTATTATAACAATCACGACCATGATTATAACAACGACGACCATGATCATAACAGAGACCATGATTGTAACAACCAGCACCATGATTATAACAACCACAACCATGAATATAAGAGCCAGGACCATGATTATAACAACCAGGACCATGATTATAACAACCACGACCATAATTTTAACAACCACGACCATGAATCTAACAACCACAACCATGATTATAACAACTACTCTAATTCATGATAAACAACAAATCCACCATGATTATAACAACCACGACCATGAATATAATAACCTGGACCATGATTATAACAACGAGGACCATGATTATAACATCCACGACCATAATTATAGCAACCACGAACACGATTATAACAACCGCGAAAATGATTTTAACAACAACGACTATGATTATAACAACCAGGACCATGATTATAACGACCAGGACCATTATTATAACAACCACGACTATGATCATAGCAACCACGACCATGATTATAACTACCACGACAATGATTATAACACCCACGACCATGATTATAAAAAGCACGACCATGATTAAAACAACCAACACTATGATAATTACAACCACGACCATGATTATAACAACTACGACCATGATTATAACAACCACGACCATGATTATAACTACCACGACAATGATTATAACACCCACGACCATGATTATAAAGAGCACGACCATGATTAAAACAACCAAGACTATGATTATAACAAACTTCAAGACGATGATAATAGCAACCACGACCATGATTATAACAACGACGACCATGATCATAACAGAGACCATGATTGTAACAACCACGACCATGATTACAACAACAACACAGATGATTATAACAACCACGACTATGATCATAACAATCTCGACTATGATCATAACAACCACGTCCATGATTATAACAACCATGAAAATTATTATAACAACCACGACCATGATTATAACAACCACGACTATGATTATATCACCCAACCATGTTTATAACAACAACGACTATGATTATAACAAGCACGACCATGATTATAACAACCAGGACCATGATTATAACAACGACGACCATGATTATAAAAAGCACGACCAGGATTATATCAACCACGACTATGATTATATCACCCACGATCATGATTATAGCAACCACGACTATGATTATAACAACGACGACCATGATTATAACAACCACGCCCATGATTATAACAACCACGACCATGATTATAACAACCAAGACCATGATTATAACAACCACGACCATGATTATAACAACCATGACCATGACTATAACAACCATGACATTGATTATAACAACCACGACCATGATTATAACAACGACGACCATGATCATAACAGAGACCATGATTGTAACAACCAGCACCATGAATATAACAACCACAACCGTGAATATAATAACCAGAACCA
>NW_024735071.1:0-8058 GCF_018991925.1 Homarus americanus
ACACCAACACATACACACACACACACACACACACACACACACACACACACACACACACACACACACACAAATAACAAAATGTATTACCACTTCCCAAATTAGTTAATAACACTCACCCAGACCACGAAATATCCCTCCTTTTCCACTGGGCACACTGAAGGTCTTTCTTCAACTCACTAAAGATTCTTATAATCTAAATATCCGAGTTCAGATGTATAACTCTAAAAGTACACGGTGGAGGGAGCTATCATTTTATATATCCATCCAATTAAAAACTGAGAGAGGGAGGAGTTATATTTTTCATACCCAATAGAGAGACTTACTTTAAGTAATGACATCCCCCAGGGGTGGAGTTTCTTATTACAGTCACCACTCAGTTTTACAGGGTGGCAGGATGTGGGTAAGTCCCCTGAAAAACCCAGTGACCTCATGTGTGTGACAACAGGATGTTCTTAATCTTACTCAGTTTATGGTGTGGCAGGATGTGGGTAAATTCCCTGAGCATGTTTGATCTGGGTAAATCCCCTGGGTAAATCCCCTTAACCATATTTTACTTATCTGGGAAAAACCCCAGTGTGTTGGGTATGTGGATAAAGATGGGAAAAACCCAAGTTTGTTCTTATTTAAGTTTATTTTTTTATGGCAGACAGGATTTGCTTGTTTATTGTTTCATCCCACCACACAAAAGAGACATACAGCATGGAGAGAGAAAGGAAAGGAAAAGAAAGGGGTTAAAGAAAGAAAGTAAAGAGAAAGTTGAGAAAGAAAGAAAGTAAAGAAGAAAGAAAGTAAAGAGAAAGTTGAGAAAGAAAGAAAGTAAAGAAGAAAGTAAATAGAAAGTTGAGAAAGAAAGAAAGTAAAGAGGAAAGAAAGTAAAGAGAAAGTTGAGAAAGAGAAAGTTATAGAGGGGAAGTTTTCTAAAAGAATGTCAAAGAGAAAGTTGCGAAAAAAAGAAAGTAAAAGAGAAAGTTGAAAAAAAAAGAAAGTAAAAGAGAAAGTTGCGAAAAAAAGAAAGTAAAAGAGAATAGTTGCGAAAAAAAGAAAGTAAAAGAGAAAGTTGCGAAAAAAAGAAAGTAAAAGAGAAAGTTGCGAAAAAAAGAAAGTAAAAGAGAAAGTTGCGGAAAAAAGAAAGTAAAAGAGAAAGTTGCGAAAAAAAGAAAGTAAAAGAATAGTTGCGAAAAAAAAGAAAGTAAAAAGAAAGCTGATTAAAAAATCTGAGTCTGAGTCTTAAAAACAATTCAAAATCCACCCATCTAATACAAGAATAAAAATTCAGGTGAGCGAATATGTAAAATAAAAAATATTTTTTTAACTTATCAACATTTATTTTTCTAAATATAATAATGCATGTTACCATCATCCATAAGAGAAATTCATTTTGTTTGAACATTAAAGAACATCCTCATTTATTTTTCTAAATATAATATTTGGAATACAAGTACCACAACCCTCACAACTTTGTATTGCATTATATACATTGGCAGCATTCATAATATAACATATAAAATCCTGGTCCATCCCTTTATAAAAGAACCCTCATAATATACAACATTCAAAATATAAGTATATAAAATTCTGGTCCGGTCCATCCACCTTTAAGAACATAAGAACATAAGAATGGAGGAAACTGCAGCGGGCCTATTGGCCCATACTGGGCAGTCCCGTTTACACCCAACCCCTATTGCTCATATGAGCATCCAACCTATGTTTGAAGCAATTCAGCGTATTCGAGTTAATGATGATATTTGGTAACTTGTTCCATTCATCCACTACTCTGTTCCAAACCAGTGTTTCACCATATTTCACGCCTAAATCTAAATTTGTCTAATTTAAAACCATTATTCTGAGTTCGCTCCTGGTTGGATAATTTAGTACCTTTGTAATGTCCCCTTTGTTAGCCCTGGCTTCCACTTATACACCTCCTATCAGGTGGCCACCGCTCTCGTCTCTCGAGGAGTGCAAATTCGTCTTTAACCTGTCTCTATACTCGGGTTCCTAATGCCGGGATTAGTCTTGTCATTCTCCTCTGAATTCTTTCCAAGGGATTCTATATCCATTCTGTAATCGGTGACCAGAACTGAACTCACGTAATCCAGGTGTGGTCTCACAAGAACAAGATACAGTTTTAGGATGACCTGCGCTAGTCTTGTAACTAACACTCCTTTGTATGAACCCGTGCTTTATTAGCCTTGATACGAGCAAAAAACACATTGTTTACTTGGCTTAAGGTTCCTACTTATCATTACTCCTAAATCTCTCTATGATGGGATTTCTCTATGGCATCGTTGTTCATCTGGTATCTGGTTTCCCTGTTTACATCTCCTATACTGAGTACTTTACATTTGTAGACGTTGAATTTCATCTGCCATTTTTCAGACCATTCGAAAATTTTTTTTAGATCTTCCTGTAGTTTTGCCGAGTCCTCGTCAGATTTGATAACACGTCCTATTTTAGTGTCATCAGCAAATTTACTTATGTTGCTGTCAATACCGATATCTATGTCGTTTATGTATATAATAAACAATAATGGTCAAGTACTGAGCCTTGGGGAACTCCACTTGTGGCGTTGCTCCCAATGGGACTTAGATGCCGTTAATGCTCCTCGCTGTTTCCTGTCCTGTAACCGCCTAATCCATTTAAGGATGTGTCACCTTTGATGCCATAGGCTTCTACCTTTCTAATTAGTCTTTCGTGGGGGACTCTGTCGAAGGCTTTGCTAAAGTCGAGATATACCACATCATAATTGTGCCCCTCGTCCACCGATTCGAAAACTGATGAAAAGAATGTTAATAGATTAGTTAGGCAAGAACGTCCGCTTGTGAAGCCATGCTGGGAATCATTGATCAATCCGTGCTTCATCAGGTGATTTCGAATAGAGTTTGAAATGATTGCTTACAGTAATTTGCCTACTATTGATATTAGACTGATTAGGCGGTAGTTAGAGGATAGTGATCTATCCCCCTTCTTGAAAATCGGTATTACATTCGCTATCCTCCAGGATTCTGGTACTACACCTGTTTTTAAGGACATGTTAAACAACTTTGCTAAGGGCATACTAAGCTCTTCCTTACATTCCTTTAATACTCTGGCAAATATCTCATCGGGACCAGGTGACTTATTGGGCTTTAGTTTGTCTATTTGCTTACTAACATCGTTACTAGTCACTACTATCTCACTTAATTTGTTTTCTTCACTATCTCTGAATAGAGTCGGTGCCTCGGGTATCATGTTTAGATTTTCGGTGGTGAAAACTGTTGAAAAATATTTATTCAAATTATTGCTCATTTCTCCGTCGTTATCAGTGAGCTCGCCGGAGTCTGACCGTATTGGTGCAATCTTTTCTCGTGTTTTAGTTTGATACATTTGGTAGAATCCTTTGGGGTTTGTCTTCGCCTCCCTTGCTATCCTTACCTCATTATTCCTCTTTGCTTTCCTTATCTCGGTTTTGCTCTACTCGCCCAATACCCTGTAGTCGGTGAATTTATACGATTTATCCTTCTACCTATAGCTTCCTTTGGCCAATGATGTTCTTTTAAATAATTATTTATCCATTTAGGGTCATTGTTGTCCTGATCCTGAGTTTTTTGTATGGTATGTTCTGCCTTCTGTGCATTAAGTAACTCACTATTTAAGTGCTCTGTTCAGAACTCGGCAATCCCAGATCTCGTTATCAGGTCGGTGTCATCTGTCAGGTTCACGGCCAAGCGCGACACCCCCTCTCTCAGCTGCCTCTTTAAACTGTCAAAGTTTGCCCTTCTGAAATCTGGTACTTTAGTGGAATTTTCCTTACGTCTGCCCTGAAAATCTAACTGGAATCGAATTTCTTTGTGATCGCTGTTTGCAAGTTCGTTCCCAACCTCGACATTGCTAATGAGGTTTTCTCTGTTCGTCAGAACTAAATCCAGTATATTATTACCCCGTGTGGGTTCGGTTATATGTTGACTTAGGAAACAGTCCTGGATCGTCTCGAGAAAATCCTCTGATTCTGAGTTACCGGTAAGGTTAGTCCAATCTATTTGGCCGAGGTTAAAGTCGCCTACTATACAGACTTTGTTGTGTATGGAAGCCCTGCGCATTTCATCCCAGATAAGTCGCTCATTGACGCTATCAAGATTGGGGGGTCTATATATTACCCCTGTGATTAATTTTTCCCGACCGTCGCTTAATTCTATCCAAATTGTTTCTGTATTCCTCTCAGTTTTTATTTCCTTATTTATTTCACACTTCAGATTATCCCTAACATAGATTGCTACTCCGCCTCCTTTCCTGGTCTGCCTATCGGTATGGAACAGTTTGTAACCCGCAATTTGGTATTCGACTGGTAATTCACGTGTGTCTAGGTTGATCCATGTTTCAGTGAATGCAATTATATCGATTTCTTCGGTACATACCAGGGCCTTAATATCATCCATTTTGTTTCTCATACTTCTACTGTTCACGTAGTATACATTTAAGTTAGTCGTGTTCTGAGTCCTTCCCTTACCGCGTTTAGTTTTAAACTCCCTGTCTAATTTAGTTTTGTAATCATTCCTAACACTATTTCCCTGTGATCTTTCGCCTTGTTTACCCGCTCCCACTGCAGTCTCCTCCACCCCCGTGCTCCCATGTTCTCTTAGCAGTTTAAAGACTTCGATATCTTTTGAACTGCCCCCTCTAGAGCACCAGCCAGGGTTGCTACTCCATCCCTAGACAGGTGCACCCCATCCCTAGCATAAAGGTCCCTTCTGCCATAGAGGTTGTCCCAGTTGTCAATGAATGGGACTGATATTGACTTGCAATATCTGTCAAGACGATCGTTAACACCAACTGCCCTTGACAACCATTCACTGCCAACTCTCCTTCTAGGCAGGACACCGCATATGATAGGGATCCCTCCCTTAGTCCTAATACGATCTATGGCTGCCTTGAACTTATCAAGAAGTTCCTCGCTCCTACACCGGCCAATATCATTGCCTCCTGCACTGAGGCAGATGATGGGTTTGTTCCCATTACCAGACAAGATATTGTCCATCCTGTCAACTATATCCCCCACCCCAGCTCCTGGCAAACACACCCTCATCCTATTTTTTTTTTTACCACAAAAGGCCCTGTCCATGTACCGTACCAGTGAGTCACCAACAATTAAAGTTTTTATACCTTCCTTGTCATCCCTGCCCCTGACTGTACTAACGTCCAATTCGTCTATCAAGGGACTGAACGGGTTGGTACACTTAGCTGTTGTTGTCGTTGTTGTATCCTTTGAGTGCTTCTTGACCACCAGCTTGGTCCTCCCACTACTCACGACTTTCCACTCGTTTGATTTTTCGTCAGACACTGGCTTTACTCGTCCAGCCTCTCCTTTTAACTTCGCCAGCTCTTTCCTTAATTTCAGGTTCTCCAACGTGGCCCTCTCAATTTCTAACTTGGCCCTCGCCAATTCTTCAGTGGACCACTCCAGTTTGGTCAACAAACTCTCATACCCAAGACCGCACATATCACTGGCCATATCTGATAATTATCCCTCTGGAGCTAACCCTGCCGTGACCTTTCCCCTAGTGAGGTCAGAACACAACTGATTGAGGTCAGAACACAACTCGAGTGAGGTCAGAACACAACTGTTTTATAAAAGACAATTTGTATACATTGGCAGCATTCATAATATAACTATAAAACATAAATCAGAAATTTTGTTGCTTGGTCGATAGGATTCTGCTTTATTTTATTTCATTCCCTATTCATAAATCAGGTCCCAAATTGTTCTACTTCAGATGCTGTAGGTATCCAAATTATTGTTGGTGTTTATCCAAATTGTTGGTTGTTGCTGGGTGATGGGTTATTCTGTATAAAAATAAAAAATATATAAATTTTATAGTTTTAATGGATCAATGTAAATATAAATTATCAATTGAATCTGTATGCAAACATATCATGTCACCCATACGACACTTACCCTACACTTGGTCTGATTCTGATGTCTTCTTAAGAGTCCCGGTAAATTAAATTCATTATTACATATATTACACTTGAATGTATTTTCATAATTTTTTGTTATATGAGTGTTAATGTGATATTTTAAGTTCTTTTTGTTTATCATCTTGTCGCATATATTACAGCGAATATGAATTTGATTGTCGGTATTCAGAGAGTAGTGTGTGGCGGCCATGTGGGTAATCAAACTATTTTCCCGACAAAATTCCTTATTACATCTCTCACAATTAAAGGGTTTCTCCTCAACATGAGAGAACATATGTTTGTAGAGTGGAAATTTTTGGGTGAAGTTCTTGTTGCATATATTGCAGCTATAATTTCTAAAGTGCTGGATTCGGTGTTTGGCAAGGCTGTTCTTAGTATATAATCGCTTGTCACATAACTCACATTTAAATTTTTTTTCTGAACTATGGAGAAACTGATGATCGCGAAGGTTGCTTAACCTACTTAATTTCTTGCCACATATATTACAAATAAAAGACTTCTTTTTCTTCAATTGCTGATCCATAATCTACTATTCAGTATAAGTCAAAGGTAGAGTAATTACATTTTACATTTGGATCGGTCGAGCTGGGTGTTTCCACTTCGGTTGAGCTGGGTGTTTCCACTTACAACTTTTTGGATGGTCTGTCTTAGTTATATAGGCTACGGAGGCACAGGTACACACACACACACACACACACACACACATACACACAAGGTGGATTGGTTGATAAGACCCTTGAGGGCGGATCCCTTTTGAGGGTGATGCACTGATGAGAGAGCCGCCCACTTGAGGGCGGTGCACTGATGAGAGCAAAATTATGACTACTACTTTCAGGGAAAACATTTTGCGAAGGCTTTTCTGCTGCTTTACTGTGCTGTTAGCTATTATCTAGTTTTCTGAGGATTACTCTGAATTGGCCTGTATGTATCTCTACAAACAACTTATGTTGGACTTTGTTTTAATATGAGTTACAAGCTTTTCCATTGTCCTCCACTCTAATGGTAATGATAATATTGACAAATCAAGCAATTCAATGTTAGGTGGTGGGTGGTTATGGAATATTGATTGTTGTTTTTTTACTATTTCTATTCTACTGTCGCAGTCGTTACATTTCCATGTTGTTGATGTTGAAGATGATCTACAATATATATGGCCTTGCATGCATATATTATTTTTGCCTGCCTCCGTAAATATTATTTCTTCACTGTCAATACTGATTATGAAATCTAGCATATAAAATTCGGACTCGGATATTTCGAAGTCTAAATTGATGTCAGAAGACAATTCAGAAGGTTTGGAAAAGTAGTAATAAATAGTCTTCTCCTTCTCTTCTTTCTCTTCCAACTCATCATCATCATCATCATCATCCAACTCATCATCATCCAACTCATCATCATCATTATCATCCAACTGATCATCATCATCACACTCTGTCACAATTACGTAGCTTCTTCTCTTCTTTTCTAACTCAGTATCAAATAGCTTCTCTTTTTCTCTTTCTCTAAATTCAGCATTTAAAACCTGCAACGTTTTCCTCAACTCAATCAACTGAGAAAACTCATCTTTCAACTTTGCTTTCAACTCAACCAACTCAACCTCCTGACCTTTCAATTTAGCTTTCAATTCATCCAACTCGGCCAAATTGAATTTCAATTTGGCCAACTCACCATCAAGTTGCCTTTTCTTTCTTTCTTCTTCTTTCTCATCAAGTAATCTTTTTTCTTCCTCTTTCAACACAAGTAGTTTCTTCTCACCTTCCAACTCAGCAAACTCAGCTTTCAACTTGGCCAATTCAGCATCAAATTGTTCTTTTTTCTCATCAAGTAGCCTCTTCTTTTTTCAAAAATCAGCAAACACAGCTTTCAACTTGGCCGACTCAACATCAAGTTCTTCTTTCTCAGCTTTCAACTTGCCCAACTCAACATCAAGGTCTTCTTTCTCATAACGTAGCCTCTTTTTTTCCAACTCAGCAAACTTAGCACCAAGTTCTTCTTTCTCATCAAGTAGCCTCTTTTTTTCTTCAAATTGTTCTTTCTCATCAAGTATCTTTCTTTTTTCTTCTTCCAACTCAGCAAACTCAGCTTTCAACACAGCATCAAGTAGCT
>NW_024735072.1:0-13723 GCF_018991925.1 Homarus americanus
AGCTCACCAAGTGGTATGTCATATACAGTACAGTACTGGCCACTGTAGTACAATATTTGGAGGTTCAGTTACAGAATGCTCCAGTATTTTCACTTCTATTGTACCACCTTACTGTTTATGTCACCACACCTAATTTTTATTTTGTGTATCTTCTCTTTGGCAGCAAAAATTCTATTTGCTTATTTATTACTGCAAATATGTTGCAGATATAATATATCTGCTACAATATACCCATAGTCTTATCTTTTATATTATAAAAAATATGACTGGGTATATAGTAGCACAAGGGAAAGGTGATTATATATCCAAAATAGAGAAATAAATCCACCCTGGTTGATATTATGGGGGTTGTCTAAGGACCATAACCCCCCAGTAACAAGTCCTACTTTACAAGAACTTCCTGGCAATGAACTCCATAAGGAAAATGAATTTCAAGATCAATCTTACATATACTGTATAACTGTCATGAATTACAATATTTTACAAGTATCCCTCACCGTCTGAATGGGTTAGGTTTCAAAGGGGTCTGGTTCCGAAGTGGGTAGGTTCCTTGAAAATTATCCAGTAATTGAATTTCTGGATAATGAATAACATCCCTGTAATACAGTAAATGGGAAAAACAAGGTTTCGTTCCCAAACAAAAACACCCCAATATTTAAAAAAAAAAAAAAATTAATTTGGTTCACAAACAACAACAAAAAAGCAATATTATACCTACCTACAAAAAAATTATAAAAAAAAAAAATACTATGTACTATGCAGTATACAATAGGTACAGTACATTACCATATGCATCTAGGGGCCAAAATGTAATGCGATTTGAATATTCAATTGGACCAACATTCAGATAGCAAGTAAGAGGTGTAAAAACAGAAAATTTGGATAAGTGAATTTTTGTATAGCGATCATTCAGATATTGAGGGATACCTGTACTTGCACAGTTTGATATATTTATACTGCAGTGTAGTTAGCTTGTGATTTTTGCATTCTTATTTCCACATATGGTGTATCATCAGGTGGATTATGATCTGAATGTGGCCATGGATAAAATGATACGGAAGAATTTTGAAGAAACTAAAACTGAAAAACTTGATCGTTTATTAGAATGGATTCTCCAGAACTTGTATAAGTTTCAAACAAAAGACTCTTCTGACAAACCACTTAAATGGTAAGCTTCATTATTTGTCCTTAGAACTTACGACTTTACAGTACAGTACAGTATTATGAGTATTATTGAAATTGAATCTCAAAATTGGTCAAATACACATCACCCAAGCTGAAAGAATTAAAAGAATAGTTAGATATTATTTTATTACTGTATTGTTGTCACAGTATTGCAGTATTTATTATAATTTTTACCATAACTTTTTTACTGTCACATCATAGTCTTTCAACAGATTTCGTCTGCTTTAGGGGACTGCTCACCGAGTTACTTTGTACACCATATGAAAGCAAAGAGGGCTGGATTATATGTGCAACCAAGTAAGTGGCTTTATGGTTAAGAAACAATATTCATTTGTTTATTTATCTTTTTTTTGGGGGGGAGAGGGTTTGGTGCATCTAGAATGAGATCAGTTATAAATTTTCTTGCTTATAGTTAACTTCTTACTTAGTTTTTTCTTTTAAAGAACTTGTAGTCAAAGCTTACAGTGGTGTAATGGTCAGCATGCTCACCTCGCAAGCGAGCAGACCCAGGTTCAATCCCCAGGCAAGCTGAAACTATTGGTTAGTTTTTTACGCCATTTGCCTCTGTCTACCCAGCAGTAATTAGGAACCTGAATGTTAATCGATTTGCGGATCATGTTCCTGGGTAATGGTTTAGCCCAAGCGGCTAATGAGCCGAACAGTGGTGAAGAGGATAAAAGTAATATTTATCAAACTCTCCCTTAGGTAGATGCAGTGAATCTGTTGTTGTCCTTAATTCAAATAACATGCAATAGACTTAATTACCCACATTGTAAAAACTGTACATATACTTGTACAGACAAGCACCAATTAGCCAGTCTTTGGCCATTCAAACAATTATCCCAAATTTTGTCAACTAATGAGAGCTCAAAATAGGCTATACACAGCATACAGGCCCAAGAAATAGTGCAGTTTTAATGACTTTATAGCCAATCACACAAGGTTAAACAAAACAGGTGCTTCACTTTAGCAAATGAGCAATACGATGAAGTACAGTTGATTGCATCTCAGCGTGTGCATCCCCCTGGAGCTTTGTGAATCTTGAACCAGCACCAAGAGCAAGGTAACTTCTGAACAAAAAATATAACATTTAAAGAGACTTGTAAATTTTTATTGGTTTAGTTGATGTGTTTTAAGCGTCACCATGGCATTGCAGGTTTGTATTTCCGATATACTTTTTCTTCTAAGTTCTGTAACACTAAATACTTTTTCTTCCAGGTTCCGTGACACTATATACTTATGTGCTTATGAAACTCCTGAGAAACAGTCCCAGCGTGAAAATGCGACCGAGTTGCAGAAGACAATGTCAGCTTGGGGTTACAAGTTTGAACAATATATGACAGATGGTATGTTTTTTTTTTATGATATTGTAAAACAAACACATATTTCGCTTCTTCCATTCTCAGCTGCCATTTCCATTTGGTCTCCATTTTTCTCATTCTCTTGAGTTCTATCCAGAGCAGCTTTTTCATTTTAAAACTTTGTGATAATCGTTTCCCCTGTATTTCACTTGCTCTTCTTTCACCATTCTCTTATATTCTCCTTTGTCGCTCTTTTCTTGTAGTTGATGCCCATAAGCCTTGTCTTTTCCTTGATGAACTCGGGCAACCTCTCTTTCCCTCTTCTTATTTCCTTTATTTTTTTTATGCCCATTCACCTCAGCTGCTTTTTTTTTTTTTTAAGACTGCACCCTCTTAAACTGTTCCCATTTCTTCATGTACAATATGTCTTCATTTTGTCTCCAGTAATATATTCATAAATTGTTCAGTCACTTTTTCTTTCCTCAGTTCATCAACTTTTATAAACGCCCTCTCACTTATCTAACTGTTTCTCACTTCTCTGAATCTTCCATTTCCATATTAATCTTGCTTTTACCATATGATAGTTAGTTATCTATGCACCACTCTTCATAGTACAGCCACATTAGCCTACTTGCATTAAATTCTTCTGTCCTCTCTCTTCTCCATTATTTTGTCTTCATGTTAAGTGTTTGTTTTTCATGTATTCTCCATGATCACAAAATATTAAGTGACAAGTTTCTGGAACAGTGTTTCTTGATTTTGGTGCATGCTTGAGGACCAATTCAAAATACAGTAGTACTCCCTTTTACTGCCGCTACAAGCAAATGGTTTCTCTAGTGTGATGAGCAGACCTGATAATATAAGTTTTCAACAAAACATATCTTTTTCTTGTTTAGTACTCATTAATATGGTACTGGATGTGCTCACTAAAAGGAATATAATTTTATATATATATATATCATGTATGTATTACACATCCCTCAAAAATTTTAATAACAATTAGTCTTCACAATCATAGGGAGTGACCCAACAAAAGGAGTGAACGAAAATGAAGAGTACTGCTGTGTAATTCGCTCACGTTTAGAAAGTCATTCCCTTGTGTATGGAGCCGAGGTGGATGGAGCTGATCCTTCTACATATAAAACTCCCCATTCTGACCTGAAGTCTTTTGTGGAGCTCAAAACTGGTAAAGAGCCTGTACAAGACAGAGACTACCGTGCGCTGTGCAGGTGAGATTACTGTATTAAAGTTAGTAGTTAGGTTGATGCTCAGTTATTTTGAGAACTAAATATTTTAATGGTAACATCTAAAGGCCACTAATTGGAACATCATTTTGATATTATTTAATGTAAAATTATCTTTGAACTTTACATCTATGAAGTTTAAGATTAATATGGTGGTTCTCTTAATTCATGGTGTACGGAGCCTCATGAGAGACCTGGGAAAGAAATACACTGCCAAGCATCTCACAGACAGAAAGTGCTGCTGGTTGTACTCTGTACAGTATAGTGCTTGACAGCAAGGGACATTATCTTAATAAGGAATAAATTTCTCCAAACAAAAAATGCATAGCAACTCTCCAACCTTTTGAATCCATACAAATTCAGTGTTTGTCTCAGGAACTAGTAGCATTGGCAGCAGACAATGAGATAAGAGTGTAATGATGCAAGAGACCAAGGCAATACTAGACTGCGGGATACATCAGCCAATCACAGGTATCCCATGCAGTCATATGACAGTACTGTACAGTACTATGGCCAATCGTGCCCGGCACATGTAAACACATGATGCAATCTCGGAAATTTGTTCAAATGCCTGGAATGGTGGTATTTATTTCTGAATTTTCTGGAAATGTGGATTATGCAATCCTCGAAAATTCGTTCAGATACCGGTACCCAAATGGAAAAAATTTCCGGAATTTCTTAGAATGTTCAAAACAATAAATAAATAAAATCCGGCTAGTAATGGAGAGTTTTGAGGATTGAAGATTCAAGCTAACGGAGAGATAAAAAAATAAATACTGAACGATAATTGCTAAACTAAGTCAAATATACTGTCCTCCAGATTGATAAATTACCTTATCGGAGGGCAGTCAGGGCATCACCACGGGATGATTTGAATTTTCGATCAGACCCTCTTTCAAATAAGAGAGGATTTGTTTTCATTAAGTGGAAAAGACTTGGAAGAATAAAAATTTTGGATAAGCAAATTTTTCAATACTGAACATTCAGATAATGAGGGATATCTGTATCTGAACATAAGTACAGGTGCTCCTCTACTTATGAACGATTTACATTCGTGAGACATGTTTGCATGTTTAATTTCTCGTAAGTCCAACTTTCCTCTTGTAGAAATGAACATATTGTAAAAAATTACAAAAATTATTGATATACAGTACAGCTATACCATCCAGTACAGCCTTAAACCTGACATACTCTTCGCCACTTCAGCAATGTATGTTCTATCTCGCATTTCTTTGATATAATCCAGTCACATCCACATTAAGCACCTGTTTTGGCAGGTAACCCCTCCTCAGTGATCATGTTCATAAGTATACTAGCACTTAATCAAAGTGCAAATGACTGACGACTGCATGAGAGGGGAGCTGGCTGCAAGATGCACATTTATTCATGCCACAGTAGTTGCCCGTAATTTTCAAGCATATGTATGATATTTAAAATTGCTGTACAGTATTAATATTTTATTCACCCCCCACAAATAGTCAAAAGGCACAAATATAAAATATACAAATAATCAGGGATTACTGTACTGTACATGGTTATTTGGTGTAATTTTGCCCCTTACAAGAATGCTGCTGACTAATTCATCTGTACATCTTTAATTTCTCTTAATTAAAAGGGTTTTTCCTTTTCTTCATTTTTATCAGGTTTAAGCTTATGAAATGGTGGAGTCAGTCATATTTAGTTGGCATACCACGTGTTGTTTGTGGATTTCGGAATACGGACGGAAAAGTCCACACTTTGAAGACTTATGATGTTGAAGAAATGTCATCCATAGCGCAGGTACAGAAATAATATATTATATATATATACTGTATATATGAAGACATTATTTGAACAAAGGAGAGATATTATTTTTAGCTGGAATGGAGGAAGTGAAGTGTTAAAAGATATCTGAGAATGGAAGAATCAAGAAATGGAAAGGTGAGTGATGAATTGAACTTAATTATAAATATAAACTTTGAAAGTAGTAGATGCATTAAGACATGTGGTTAAAGAGTTATATCATAGGAGTTAACTATGGGGATATGTAGAGGAATTATTGGGCCAATATTATATAGGGATGAAGAATGGACTTTAAATGCAGAAAGACAGAGCAAATTAAAATAGCATCATGGTACATGAATGATCGGAGTTCATCTCATTAATTAATTTTTGGTGAAGGACATGCTGCTATTGAGTGATGCTAAGTTGTGTGAAGCAGCAAGAATAAACCAGATGAATATATGGGGACTGGTTGTGGAAATGGATTACCACAGTAGAACAAATCAATTACAACAGTAAGAATGAGTGAATGAAGGGAGAGTTGTGTGAGGATTTACAATGATCCATCTTCTATTATAATGGGATATGCTTGAAAAAAAAAAGGTTACAATGAAGGAATGCAAGATATAATTGATACTGTACCAGGTAGTTATATTGGGCCTCTGGATATTGGTTTGCCCGAAGGAGGGTTATGCTTATGTAGATAAAAAAATATTTACAACTCACCCCTTTCGAAAATAAAACTAAATAAAACTATGATAATACATTTTATACAACAATAATTTTGGCCTATGACTTAGATATAAATGACAAATTAATAAATGTAATGAATAAAAAACAATAATAACTTGTAAAACACAAATAAAGGTGATTACTTATTTAAATAAGTGCTTACCTTTAATTCCAAAGGGCTCCTGAATGTAGTGCAGAGGTAGGTAGTGTGGGGCAGTTATTTTAATACTAATATATATGTACTGTACTACTGTCTCATTCATACACTAATTTTGAATCACTGTCTCAAAGATCTGCACTAATACACCTATAGTTCTTCATCAAACTCATCAGATTGTAACATCTGTTGAGGAGGTCTAAGAGAAGGTGTAGTAATATATACTGTATATACAGTATTGATTTTCATATTTACCATTTGTATTACAGTGTGCAAATGTGAAGAAAAATTAACTTAAAATTGGGAAAAGTGCAATATTTCTTGTTCATTAATAAATACTGTAACATCATTCATTTCATGAGTAACCATGCATGAGTACAATTTGGCATAGTCTAAATTATAATTTCTATTCACAGGATCACTGGAAGCCAGAAATAATGCTGAATTTCCTCAACAAATTCCTGGAATTTGTCAAGACCTGTGTGCAAGTCGATGATCCAGAAGCAGTATACAAGTTTCAAAGAGAGTGTAATGGAGGTGACATATCTTGCACATATTTAGGGCATGATCCACAGTGGGCATTTATGCCAAAATGGTATTATGAGAAAGCCTTTTCGGCATAACAGATATATACAGTACTGTATAGTGACGCTTTTATAAGCAGAGTAGTAATTTATTAGGATGGTTCACAGCAGCAGAAATTATATTGTAACAAAGTTTATACCACTTTCTTGCACCTCTAAGTGCAGCATTAACCTCAGACTATATGAGGCAGACACTTGTTCCAGAATGTGAAAGGTTAACCTTACTGCAAAGTGTCTATTGTTTTATCTAAAACATACTCTAGGTTATTATTACAGTGTTCAAAAACAATTAATGTATGGTGCATATACTAATTAATTGTATGGGAGGGAACCCAATCCTCGACTCCAGTTAGGAATCATATCCATGGCGTAATATGATGGTCTGGACATAGTGAGAGAATGATTGGCAAAAAACAAAATATAAATGATTCAGATGTAGGGCATTGTAGTTTGTAAGATGGGATGGGATGGGATGGATTGAAGTATGCCAGGGGGAGGAAAGAGCACATTCACCCACTAGTAACTGATTTATAACTGAATTTTGAAGTTAGTACCAAAATGTAGAGACAGTACCTCCATGATTTATAATTCTACAACCTCAGTTCTGTTAAGTACAAGAGAACACTGACTAATGCATTACTTACAGCAGTTACAATCATCTGTTATCAGCACAGCCTGCTACTGGAACGTGTTGAAGGCAAGCTCAAATGGGGCGTTCTATTGGAGATATCTCTCAAGTCACTCATCTTTGTCCTCAGCTATAAAACATGTTCTTTTTTTGGTTCAATCTTTCAATTTTATACAAACTCAGTGTAAATAAATATAATGAAAACCCAATATAAAAATTTATTACAACTATGATATAAAACAGTATGGATTCAAAGTACCTATACAAGAAATGTTTGTAAATCTCAAAATTATATCATATAGAGTACTGTACTATATATATATATTTTAAATTGTAATAACCTCTGTTATCATCAGGTCCAACCATTGAGCTTAAACAGTGCTAAATTATTCAGAGAGAGACATTCAACCACTATCCTCAAGATATGGCCATTCACAATTTCTCTACCTTCCCCCTCATTTAAATCTCTTCTCCTTTTCTTGTATCCTTTATTAAACCATCTTACATTTCTTAAATCCTTATTAAATTATTTCCTTTGTACATATTTGTTGGGAAAACCTCCATTCTTCCATTTTTTAATTCCACATAAAAAGTTATATTTGTTGCACTATGTTAACAAACTTGAAGGTGATCAGTAAATGAAGTGCTCGAGGAAGAAATTTCATCTACCACACTAGGTAAGTTCATAGAAATTTAAATGATCTTCAAAACTATACCTGTAGTAATTTTGTGCAGTAAAATCTATTTAGAAAACAAATCCCATTAATTAATAAGAAAGAGATAAAAATGCAAGCTTATCAGGGTTCAAAAGTTTTTAAAATCATACACACTACTACACTGTATACCTTTGAATAATTTAGAAAAAAAAAATTGGACAGAATAAGTCTGAAATATACATAGGGTGAAGAAATTCTTTAAAGATACATGGATGAGTTAGGTAGGAAGGGAAGAGGTAGATAATTAAAGAGGTGATTCGAGTCAACAGCTAAATTGTTTTAGTACAAAGTAATTGTCAGCAGTGTGCCAGAGAGGGATAAAGAGACCACACACAAAGGAGAATAATGGAAGAGTTAATGGGCAACAAAGGTCTAAAAATGAAGCAGCTTAGTGAAGAAGATGTGAAGATTTTGCCAATATGATCCCGATTTAATTTTTGTCATACACAACAGGAATTGTATACTGTACTAACTTTAAGGAGTTTATTTACTTATTTTTCTAGTACTGTCTATAATAATTTTCTCATTCCACCAAGGTTTGATACAGCTATTCAACCCTACTGACTTAGAAATGGTAGATGGTGTTGAAAGAAAATTCATGATGTTGCTGATTTTTATGATACTGTACTGTATTTATGATATATTTCACTTGAGATCATTGTAATACCAAAAACATTGTCTCTAATGTATGACCAAATAATCATAAATTAATAAAGAAAAAAGGGCAATTTTTATAATTTAGTGTCCTATTTAAGCCTTTGTTTGGCTACCATTACTCTATAGATCCTAATACATGTAGTGGCCTTGTGACATGTTCTTCACCCCCTTCACTATGGGATGCCAATTTTAATATTTTATTTAACTAAAGTCACATGATTTTATTCAGCTCAGTGGGGACCCTAAACACAAGGGATTAAAGGCAAACTACCAATAAAAACATGTTCAGTTTCAATTTCCTAACTATTTCTTGCTTCCCTCTTTCTTACAATTTTTCTCAGTTCATATTTGTCTCTTCATCTGCTAGAGCAACCCACATTCATCTCACTTGTACCACTACTTTCATACCTTTTTGTCGAGGAAAATTAGCAACTGCTCCACATTGATGACAGCAAAAATTAAACTTAAAAGATCTTAGTTTCTGTGTTAACTTGTTACTGTAGGAAAGGCATCAATTTATGTTATAATGGACCAGTCAATATTTGAAAATTGATTTTAGAGTAAGTATACCCTTACATAAACACAGCTACCTTGGAGTGAGCTCTGTTTCAGTCTCGTAGGAAATGAGTTTGAACCTTTTATGTTAATTCATAGCGGTATCCTAAATGTCTCAATATAATACTAAAGATAGATACTCTCTCTCTCTCTCTCTCTCTCTCTCTCTCTCTCTCTCTCTCTCTCTCTCTCTCTCTCTCTCTCTCTCTCTCTCTCTCTCTCTCTCTCTCTCTCTCTCTCTCTCTCTCTCTCTCTCTCTCTCTCTCTCTCTCTCTCTCTCTCTCTCTCTCTCTCTCTCTCTCTCAACAGAAACACGTTGAAAAATTTCCAAAACCCTTTAGTTACCAAATCTTCCTCCAAAACATTAATCCTTTGTTTTATTGCCAAGATAAAGTGCAATGGGTTATAAGCACCATTTATATTTGTTAACAACTAATACAATTTGAAAGTAAACCCTAACTAAGGGACTGGTTAAATAATATGATTAAAACTGTAATTCATCATCCAATTTTCAGAAAATAAACTAGACAGACAGATTGCTCTATGAGTGTTTCACCAATGTAATTACTGTACTGGAAAAATTGGATACAAACCTTATAATACTACCTGTCTTCTCTTTACTACCAACAGCTTTTTATTGTCTTACGAAAATGTTGTATTTATAGTTTTGAAAATGTTGCCTTACTCTTTCCCTTGCTCATCTCTGCCATGGCAGCAATTCGCACATCTTCACTTTGTAACATTGACATATTCAAGTTTCCCTGTGAAAAAAAGAATAGATTAATGACATGATTTAACAAACACTAAAAGGAAAGGCTTTATATGGAAAACTTAATACAGTGTATAAAAATTAGATAAATATGAAATTTATATGATAAAATGAATGATTTAAATAGGCAATTACATTTTATCAGCAAGGGAAGAAAATATGCAATACCCCATACAATGTAATGTAAAGCAGAAAGATTTACACTCCTCATGCAGATAATGTTTATGCTAAAATATAGCCTTCTCACCCAGTGTGATTCTCTCAATGACCAAGCGGTCACTGCATTTCAAACACCTGCATCACTATAAGTAAACCTTGCACTAGGAAGGAAGGAGGGAATTTAAATCTTGGGTGCCATCCCCTCAGCCGTAACATAGTATTTGATGTATCAGTCCTTCATTTATAATCCACACAAGTGACCTGTGAAATCTAAACCACCTTAGGAATCGGAGCAGTTGGTGATGTGTCGAGATCCATGAGACATTCCTCTTTTTTTCTTGCTGTAATCACTTATGGTAAATGGTGATTATTTTTCATACATTTTCTGCTTCACAGTATTAGCACTAAGCCATTTCCTTGAGTGGTATATACTAATAGTGCAAGAGGAGTAACCTTTCAGAATTACGTATCAGAATGTTTTTCATATTCTACAGGCACAGTACATGTGTAAATGGGTAAAGGAGTTTATTCACATTTCACAGGTATTGCTGTCAGATGTCTTAATACAGTAATACAGTATCTCCGTTAGCTGGAATCCCTTTGAACGGGAACCCTCCGATAGCCGGAATTAAAATTTTCTCGGAAATCATTCCCAAAGCCAGAATTTTCTGGAAAATTACGGCTTTGGGAACGATTTTCCAAGGGTCACATTTTCTGGAGAATACCAAAAAAAATTCCCAGTACCCGTAAAATTCAGGGGATGGGGATTTTTTTCCGGCTTTGGGAGATGAAATAATGCATCATTCTGCAAAATTCCGAGAAAATTCTGGTATCCGGAAAATTTTAACATTCTCCGATTTCTTTGTAAATTCGAAAGTGGTTTATGGGAAGTGAATGTGGTTTTATCCTCAATGTAATGTTACAATAAATTATATTTTTTCATAGATTATAATGTTTTGTCTGTAGTGATATCTCCGTTAGCCGGAACAATTGGTGCAGAGCACTTCCGGGAATGAGAGATTTCCGGGTGACTCTCTCAAAGCCGGAAAAAGACGTTTTCTTCTAAAAACCAGTTTTTGTGATATACAATAGTCCAGAATGTGACGTCTAGCTTTATACCTAGGTATGTAAATGCCTAGCATTAATTTGCCAGGCCAACATACAGGCAATTAAAACATCAAATAATTACTTAAATACGTAATATTAGGAGGACAAGTCACTACCTGGCATTTAATTGCAATTTTCATAACCTCCTCCCGCACCCTCCACCCCGGAATTTTCCGGGTATTGGAAAAATGTTCTCGAAAGTTCCAGAAATTGCCCATTATATCATCTCTTGAACCCGGAAAAATATCACTCATCCCCGTAATTTTCCAGGTACAGTGAGTTCTGCTATAACGCGTGTTTTGATAACGCGAATTTGCTCTAACGCGATTTATGAATTAGGAACGATATTTGTATAACGCGAACGCTTGTTTGCTATAACGCGATTTTTGCTTACTATTTCTCCAATTTTGTGGTACAGTGGGGTATGCTATAACGAATCTAATTGGTTCTAGAACCTTGTTCGTTATAGCATTCGTTCATTATAGGATTAATCCGTTCCAGGCCCCCAAATACAACCACTTAACACTGAAAAATATAATATAAAATTGTAAAAAAGTGCATAAATATGCAAAATAAAGAATATCATTAATATTTGTAATAAAAAAACAATAAATTAGAAAAAAAAAATTAAATAATGTTCGTTGTAGGAGTTTCGTTCGTTATAACATTCTCAATTTTATAGGTAAAACCGTTCGTTATAGGAATATTCGTAGTAGGATCCGTTCGTTATAGCATACCCCACTGTATTAACTGTGAATATAGTAAAGAAGAATATCAACAAGAAGCGTTCTGGTGATAGAATTCCCGGTGATGATCGTAAAAGAAAGGATATAACACTTGAAGAGAAGCTCGATTTTATCAACCTCAAAATCACCCTTCTCCCCCATCAAGTAAAGTGTTACATTTACTGTATGATTTCATTATTAGATATGAATGTAACATTTATTTAAACTGTGCTATCCTTTGTGTTAGGCTAACTACTAAATTTTTTCGATTTCGAGTAATCTGCACCTAACCCTATTTTCTCCATAAGCCCTGTTATTTCTATTACGCGATTTTCTATAACACGATATTTTACAAGAACACAATTATCGCGTTATAGCAGAACTACCTGTACCAGGAAAATTTTCTCAGAATTTTCCGGAAAATCGTTCCCAAAGCTGGAATTTTCCGGAAAATTCTGGCTTTGGGAAAGATTTTCCGAGAAAATTTCAATTCCGGCTATCGAAGAATTCCGGGTTCGAGGGATTCCGGCTAACGGAGATATTACTGTACTGACCACGGTTGTACATGTTAGTTTACGTAAAATCAGACGATCCATATTACGCTCAGTAGCCCATAAAACATGTAGCTGTAACTTCTTTACTGAGGCCCCCATTTTCTTACTGCTTCAGGAAGCCTGAGGCCTCCATTTTCTCTCAATCATGTACCTCAGAGACTCCGATAGCTCTTAATAACTCATATCGTGTTCAGATATTTGAAATTGAGAGAGAGCACAGTTATACTATGTCAAATTAGATATGTCTGATTACAGATGAAACATTCAAGATCCCTTATGAGTGATGTTGAAAGCTTCAACTGTATTTACTGTTAGTAAAATTGTCAAGTCAGTTTGAATAGAGTCTGCCAGTAAAAATGACAAAGCCCTAATATCGCCCGTAGGGATGCCCTGAGTGCCAAACTAATACAGTAAAACCTCGATTAACCGACTTTCGGATTAACCGTCAATCCCGAACTCCTAAAAAAAAAAAAAAAATGTTTTTTGTTTTTCGGGGATTAGCCCACCCGGGCACAGGTCACTGACCCACATCGGGGCGTGGGGGGCGATAATGTAATAATATTAATAATGATAATAATAATAATAATGATAATAATAATAATAATAATAATAATAATAATAATAATAATAATAATAATAATAAAGAACCATTGTCAATAGTAAGAGAAGCAATTGAGACCCTGCAATTGTGTGTAAATGAGGTAGAAAGTCTGATGAGCAACCTGGGACTTGGTCACAATTTTTGTGATGACATGTTCTTTGACTTTTCCATTTTTTATTCACAGTTTCTGTGCTGGTTCATATTTATTTACTAAAGTGGTTAATGTTTTAAAGCAAATTCTATTGAAATATGAATGGCAAATGAACAAAAATGAATAGAGGGAATTAA
>NW_024735073.1:0-2500 GCF_018991925.1 Homarus americanus
AACGCTAAGTGTTAAAACTTCTTCTGGAGGATTGTTGCCTTCGCCGTTTTGGGGCGACGTGAAGTGAGAGCTTAGCTCTGACGAGCCGATGATCAGTGTCACAGTGGTCTGAGCTACACATGGCACGGGTGATGAGGACATTTCGGCGATCTCTTTCTCTGACAATGGTGTAGTCAATGAGATGCCAGTGTTTGGATCGTGGGTGTTACCAAGAACTATTGAACTTGTCGGCCTGCCTAAACAAGGTATTGGTGATATTGAGGTTGTGTGCAGCACACTTGCTGAGGAGGAGTAGGCCGTTGGGATTACACTTGCCTAGTCCATTTCTCCCTACGGTTCCCTACCAAATGTCATCGTGTCTGCCAGCTCTGGCATGGAAGTCACCTAGGAGCACAACCTTATTTTCTTTGGGGATAGAGGTTAGCACTCTATCGAAGTCGGCGTAAAAGGCCTCCTTGATGCCATCCTCTACATCCAGTGTTGGACCATATGTACTGATGAAAAAGGCATGGTGTGAGTGATTCAGTGGGACTCGAAGCGTCACATGGCGCTCGTTGATCCCAACTAGCATTTCAGTTAGCCTGGGTTGGATGTGTAGGCGAATGGCAAAGCCAACTCCATAAATGCGGTTTCTATCCTCAGCAGGTTTACCCTTCCAGAAGAAGATATAGCCAGACCCCTGTTCTATGAATCGTTCCTCGTCTGGGAGCCTGGGACTCATTAATGCCTGCTATGTGACGTCGATGTTATACCTAGCCAGCTTTTTTGCCACAAGGGCAGCTCTTCTTTCAGGACGGTCATTTGTGCCAGTATTCAGAAGGGACCTGACCTTCCATGTAGCGACTACAAGAGGTTGTTTATTTTGTGGGATTACCCAGTCAGGTTGATTCTATAGGCAGGATATGTTTCGGGAATCCATTCTAGCCCCTTCCCAATGTGGGGTGAGCAGAGTGGCTCCTCGAAAGGGATGCTCAGTCGCACAGACAGGACCAGATTACACTGCTGCCTAGATCCCAGTGCCTATGCAACCGTTTTCCGCGCCGTCCCTGTGCAGAGTTGTGACTAGAGACTCCCGACAGTCATCTCTGCCTGTCCCTGTCTCCACTCGTCCGTCGCTATAGGAATTTTGGGGATGTACAGTAGGTGTTTTGATGATGACAAGTAGTATGATGGCTGCACTTGAGATGATTTATGTGGTGAGGCAGGAGCGCAGGCTGCAACCACACATCTTGGTCCTCCCTCTTCCTGATCCAGTGGTGCAAGTGTTGCAACGACTGGGGAGAGGAAGAGTAACCTTAGTAGCCTGTCCATCGTGCATTGCCTTTGTATGCCGGTGTAGTCGTTGGGTTTCCATGGTGGTCACCTCTTCCGCCTACACTGCAAATGGGATCTTGTTGGAGCTCTGTAAGCATGGCTGCCTGATGCGGGGCTCCACTGAAGATTTTTCGTTCTGGTTTACTCTCGTAGCCTTCTACCTACCAAGATTAATCCGGAAGGTAGCGCGGCAATGGGTGGTAGGCGCCAGGTAATGTCCACATGCCAGTGGGCTTATGCACCTTCCCTCTGGGGCCCACTGTTTCTCCGAGATCCCCTGCTGGTCTAGCTTGGGTCCAGAAGGCACCCAGTTGCCGTGTGTTGCCACGAGGAGGCACAGCAGGAGTCTTGATGGTGAGGAGGCATTGTACTGGCAGGGGAAGACTTATGCAAGTTAAGTTGCTTCCCTGTTCACCACGAGGGCTAGCCAGCGGCGGCAGCTGAAAGCGAGAGGGAGCAAGGAGTGCTTGCACCTTAATGCTGCCACACTAGACGCATTTCACCACCCTGTGTGCGACACACACACACACACACACATTATTATTATATTATGCTGGGGCCGCAGTCACCACTGGATGTGGGCCAAGGTTACTGTGCCGAGGTCACTGGGCCGAAGTTACCATGGGTCGACATCATGTGTATCATACAAACACAGCTGTAATAAGATAGTGCTATATTCAATACAGGAAGTTAAAGTGATCATACGTTTAGCCAGAAAATTCCCCACTGTCCGTGATCATAATTTTACAGAATAGTTTTACAGACAACTTAAACTAACTTATACTAACCTAAGCAAATATTATTGAGTTCTTAGAAATTGTGTAAAGTGTAAAAGCTATTGCCAACACAACAATCACACCCTGAGTTAACGATCACTACACAACACACAACTGCCTTCACTTCATTTCATTTTGTGAGACTCAGTGATGAGTGTGTTCGGCAAGGTGAGAATTTCTTATTTGATTTAAAAGTTTAGTGTTTACAGATTAGTTCTCTTATTATACTGAGGTGTGTGTTTATAGTGAAATTTGAAATACTTAAAGAGTAAAACACGAAGTTCAATGAAGAGGATATAAAGGTTGTTCATATGTATTAATCTTATTCATACATTAGGAAATTAAATTTGTCAAACCTACACAAAAGTTAAAAAAAAAAAATCTTACGAACATGACAAATCCCTCCTTTC
>NW_024735073.1:5000-26933 GCF_018991925.1 Homarus americanus
ACTTATGTAATATTAAGACTTTATGTCTGACCTTGGAGTTACCGTGAATACTCTGTGTTTACTATGTTATTAAGTCTAAATTACTATGTTGTACAAGGGGGCTAGTTGGCAAGGTTTAGAATATATACTGTATACTGTTGAGAAACGTAACTTCTTTGGGGGAGTTAGAAACAAAAGCTTATTGTTTGGGTAATAGCTGTCTGTGTCTGATTTATTCAGGAAGTTTAGGAGAATTTTGGAAAAGGGGAAATTTTATATACTATACTGAGATGAAGAGGAACACCAGGGATATCACAGTCAATTTAAGTGCTGGGTTGTTTAATCAGCTCGCGCCTTGGGACATCACTTATTCCATCCTCAGAGCAAAGCCTAAAAGGTTACTTTACTGACCCGGGGACACGCACATTTTTCGGTATTTGTACAAGCTAAAATCAGTCAAACCAACATAACAGCATAAGATAATTTTTGTTTGTTTGTAGAATTCCTCTGTAGAAATAGAATATGTACTTGTATATAACTCAAATAATGGTGCAATACCCAAGGGGGCACTAGACGGAGACGCTTCTTAAGCCAAGCCCATTATTCATATATACACGTATGTATGTACAGTTATAAAAAAATGTACTTACAAATGCAACTGGATACCCGGGACAAACATGGGCCATGAGACGATAAGCCTACCACTACACGAGAGAAAAAGAATAATAATGAAATCGATAAACTTCTTAATAACACAAACACATGACATGAAACCAATTACATCTTACACAAAACATGATGTTAATTGGCCATAGAAAATACTACTGATAAATAAGGTACCGTAATATTATTGTAGCAATTGAAATATAATACAATAATACAACAAAGATTAGTTCGTGAATTTTACCCCGGCACCTCATGACAAACTGATAGTGAGATGTGTGGTCATCCGTTCCTCAAAAACAAGTTAGAAGACATAATGATGATAAAAATAAGTAGAGAAAATACATAAAAATAAGCGTCACTATTGTTTATTATTCAGCTAATAACAGCCATCAAGCGTGAACACAGTAATATATAGTATTTTTAAGTTATTTAAGGATTTTAGCGGAATTAACAAATATATAACTAGTTTCTCCTTTTGATTCCAAGTGTTAATTAAATTTGTATATTTTTTTACTGATCTCCGCGATATTCATGGGCGAGGCATGTAGGAAAAATTTGATTCGTATTAATCGGAAATAATATTTCTGTCACTCATAATTAATAAAAGATCCATGTGTGTGTCTCACACTCTTGTCTCTCCCACACTCCTGTCTCTCACACTCTTGTCTCTCCCACACTCCTGTCTCTCCCACACTCCTGTCTCTCCCACACTCCTGTCTCTCCCACACTCTTGTCTCTCCCACACTCCTGTCTCTCACATCTCACACCTCCCTGTCCCTCACCTCCTGTCTCTCCACCTCCTGTCTCTCCACACGCCTGTCTCTCTCCTGTCTCTCCCCACCTCCTGTCTCTCCACTCTGTCTCTGTCTCCACCCCCTCTCCCACACCTGTCTCTCCCACCTCCTGTCTCTCCCTCCTCTCTCTCTCACACTCCTGTCTCTCCCACCTCCTGTCTCTCCCACCTCCTGTCTCTCCCCACCTCCTGTCTCTCCCACTCCTGTCTCCCACACTCCCTGTCTCTCCCACACTCCTGTCTCTCCCACACTCCTGTCTCTCCCCACACTCCTGTCATTCCCACACTCTTGTCTCTCCCACCTCCTGTCTCTCCCACCTCCTGTCTCTCTCTCTTGTCTCTCTCTCACACTCTTGTCTCTCCCACTCCTGTCTCTCCCACCTCCTGTCTCTCCCACACTCCTGTCTCTCCCCACCCCTGTCTCTCCCACCTCCTGTCTCTCCCACACTCCTGTCTCTCCCACCCTGTCTCTTCCTGTCTCTCCCACCTCCTGTCTCTCCCACCTCCTGTCTCTCCCACCTCCTGTCTCTCCCACTCCTGTCTCTCCCACACTCTTGTCTCTCCCACACTCCTGTCTCTCACACTCTTGTCTCTCCCACACTCCTGTCTCTCACACTCTTGTCTCTCCCACACTCCTGTCTCTCCCACACTCCTGTCTCTCCCACACTCCTGTCTCTCCCACACTCCTGTCTCTCCCACACTCCTGACTCTCTCAGCCAAATACGTTTTCATTACTTATCTGTCTGTGTACTATTTAGCATTATTACGTTACAACACATTCTTGTTCTTTCAATATATATTTGTCTTCAACACTTAGTCCTCCAACACATATACTGTATGTCTCCAGTACACTGCTGTTCTCTCTCCAGCTTGCTTCTCTTACTGGAACTGTCTCCTACCCCTCACCACCTTAGTATCCGGACTTAACTGTATTTTGGATTTTTTTTATTTACAGTCTACCTGATTTTGTACGTCTGCATCACAAATGATTTACACACAGAGATCAACATTTCACTATAACATGTGTGTCACTGCACATATATACAGTACCTCCTACACACATGTCTCTTAATCCCATTTGTTTATGTCCAGGAGACTAGTGTTAATCTGCCTCTCACACGTACACTACATTCAATTTATCAACACAAAGACCATTCATTTTATTCTAAAGACCCTCCTGACAGTTCGACCACTGACCGCTGACCCTAAGTGCTAAGTCAGGGAATTCGTTTGTGATCCAGAGGCATGAAGAGCGAAGTCACGAGGCATCCCTCAGAGAACACCTAACTGCATGACAAAGTGCGTCGTTTGGGACAACTGCGTGAGAGAATATGCTTGAGTGTCTGGCTAACGAGGTCATTCTGAGAGGGTGACTTACACTTTATCGCTGTAGGGAGTGAGTCACCGCTAGTACTCATGTATGAGAGATGAGGTTTGGATATTATATTATAATGTTATGTTTTTATTAGAAGAAAATTAAAGAACTAAAATTATGATTATGGGAAAATGTCATTTTTAAATTGAGTTATTTATCACGTTCCTTAAAATGCAGATACTGTACTAATAAAAAAAGTGTATGAAAATATAGTTTCTTCTAATTTTCGAAATAAAATGATACATTTCTAATCATTAACGCCAGTGTATTCGGAGATAACATCAAACTCACTCATATTTACTTTCTAGTGGCGGAGAACTGAATGTTGCATCACGTAAACAATACTGATGATTATGAACGACACAATACTGTAGCCCACTCAGTCCTGGAAGTGAACTGACGCCTCTCACTAACACGGTCATGTGTATACTTGAACACTCCTGGAAGTGGTCTACTATCTCTACATATAAAGGAACGTAAGAAAGGTGCTGTAGACATATGGATGAATATTAGTAAGAAATTAATTGCTGCATGCGAAGGATTATAAGCGAGATTCTTAGAGTTTTATCGGAAGGAACAGGTGAAAGTTACTTACAGATAGCAGGAAAAAAGAGGATATGGCATAGCCTTTAACTTAAGCCATCCTGGTCTACAGTTACCAGTAATTCATTAAGACACCACTAGATGTCTCACCAAGAGTCATACGTCTATAATTCATAACACAAGTTAACACCACCAAGAGTTAGTTACGCTTGCTCTCGTCCCTCGTGCTGGATAATGGTATTGGGTTGTGTGTTGGTGTATTGTGTTGGGCTGGTGATCTGGGAAACTGAGGACCAACCCAACCTGATCCTGGCCTGAGAGAGATAGAGAGAGAGAGCAAAAAACATCTAAAGTTTTATATTCATCTCCGGAAAATTGAATTCATCCCAAGCTGCATCTCCCTGTCACATCTATTTTGATTTATATGATTGTGTTTCTGTGTATGGTTAAGACATCCTGAGTGTATCAAGTCATTACATGATAATAATGACTATAATGTTGTCGGTGTTGTCTGATTCATGGTTAGTAAAATATTTAATTTTTTTTTGTAAACTAGCTCATGCACATATAAAACCGTATATGTGTAGTGTTGTGTTTATTCTACATATATATTTAGTAATCTTACACTCGAAAAATATAATAAAACCTCACAACAAGTTCTGCTCGCTGGTGTAACGTTTATGTAAATACAGCTGTCGTGTTGGACATTATCAAGACAAGTGAATCTTTCAAGGATTCTCGTTTTCCGAGAATTCAATTTTCCAGTGAAAAACACCGCCCCCCCCCCCTCTGTCTGTCTGTCTGTCTCTCTTTCCTACTTCTCCTTTCTGTGCACATGCATATCGCTTTACAAATGGTGTCATAACTCACAGGATTGAGTTTCCACCTTTACCATCAAAGGATCTCAAAGTCTGTAAAGCCTCTTCCCGACGCTGCTGTTACTCAGGTTTATTAGCATGTTAGGAGCAAATATCCTGGAGCCATTGGCGGCCACTTGCCGCTTTTGACCCAACTTGTGGGGACGAGATAAAACTGTCCGAGGAGAGGTGGACCTTCTTGCTCACTTGGCCCAGAGATCCGCTAATGCACTCCACTCATTCTCTTTTTACTCTGTGAGATTTAGACGCTTTACTGTGGTTACTTAAGTTACTTTTTTTAACTAGGATGGATACCTGTGTTTTCTCTCGATAAATCTAAAATAGTGTGTTTTAAAATATTTTCCCCAGGATAGACAACGCTTTAGTATATATACACTGTCTGTTATTGTTTCATTACTGTGAAGATCGACAATGAATAATTTATTGCTTACTGGAGGTACACTTACACTTCTTGACCATACTCCTCACTCCTGTTCTTCTTTCTTACGATATCCTTCACTCTCCCTGCCCCTTACCTACCATCTCTCACTCTCCCTACCCTTAACCTACCATCCATCACTCTCCCTACCCTTAACCTACTACCCCTCACTCTACCTCTCCCCCTACTTACCATCCTTCATTCTCCCTGCTCTCTATACACCATTCTTCACTTTCCCTGCCTATTACCTACACCATTCTTCATGTCTCCCCACCCTGAGTGTGATGCTGTAACACGCTGCTCTACAACGTGTATTCACCGCACAAAACGCTCGTATTTCTTTCGGGGGTAAAATCCGCGGAAGCCGTAACGTAACATAAGCTCTTCAATCTAACTTTATCATGGATATTTTTTATACCAGACTTAATATATTTCATACGTTTTACGTGATGTTGAAACACTGAACAGTAAGGTTTAGTTTTACTCGTTTTTGTAAATGTAAGCTTTTTAATATCACGTGAATATTAGCCCCCCTTGCATATTTTACCTTAAGATTAACCACCTTAACGCCAACCCAGCCCAGCCCAGCCCAGCCCAGCCCCTCAGATATCGTTAAGAAATTTAATCATAAGGTGAAAAAATTCTTGGAAGCTGATCTCCACGTGAACCGCTTATATTTTAATTAAGAGAGCAAATACGTAAGGAATAATATCCATAAAGTAAATGTTGCAATAGGTCAGCAAGTGAAGGAACAGCAAAGGTAGAGGTGCAATGTGGGTAGAGGGGCAGTCGGAGGCGTGTAAGAGGAGGGGCATGATCAGTATAGGTGGAGAAGCAGGAGGAATGTAGGTGGAGGGGCAGCGTAAGTGGAGAAGCAATATGAGTGGAGGAGGAATATGTTCTAGGAGTTAGCAAGATGAGAAGCCTGATGGTTGTTAGAAGAAAGACGTGTTTATTTTAACCACAAAAGCAGTGAAGCTTACGGATATAGATTAAGGAAGAACACTTGTTCCATCAGAAGGGTGAGAGCCACGGCTGAAGGATGAAATGGAGGAACATCCCGTTGTTTTCAGGAGAGGAAGGATCTGAATCGATGGTTCTGGGAAGATTTAGTTGTTGTGTGGGAAAAAATAAACATTCTCCTTTGGGATGACGTGAAGAGAAGGAAAATGGATAAAATACGATACTTGAAGGAGAAAGAAGAAGAGAGAGAAGAGGGGTAGTGTAAATGGAGAAAAAAAGGAAGGTGGTAGAGCCAGAGAAGATTATGAAAATGGAGCAGCTGATGACTGTGAAAACTCTCTGAGTGGGAGATGTTATTTTGCGAGGCAATTATGATAAAAAAATTTGCTGTTCCAGTCTAGCTTAACAGGGTGAAGGTGCTGGATATTTTAGCCTTTAACAGGGTGAAGGTGCTGGATATTTTAGCCTTACGGGATTATGTTGTATGGAAGTTTCAGCCTGACAAGATCAATACTACTGTCACCCGCGGGCCGAGTGTAGTCTAAGCCACTTTACCTTCATAATGACTTTATCACGAAATTTTTAGCATTGCACATTAGCAGAGTTCTCATCTCTTTCTTTATTTATATTTACTCTCAGAGTCAGTGTTCTGACGAGTAACACTCGAGGAAAGGCCCTTGCCGTCTCTGTTACAGTTATCATGTTTCAAATATCTTCAGTCATTGACAAGTGGACGCCTTTGTAACAATATCTGACAATGGCACGTTTTAATCTCTCCTGAAATGTTTACTTGTTGAGAAAAAGCTTGGTTTCAGTTTTAACATTACAGCGATTAGATGTTTGGTAGTTTTTGCCGTATATCATTAAAGTTTCTGGGACTTTTAGCCTTGTAAGATTAATGTTTATGTCAATTTAGTCTTTCAAGGTCAAGGTTTATAGCTTCCCCAGCCTTACAAGGTTAAGAGTATTGCAGTAGTAGGTAACTTTGTAGGTGACCCCTGCCTGCTGGGAGCCTAATGACAATTAAACAATATATGAAAGTGAATAAAGGGACAACTTTTGATGCATAAATGTTGCAAATTTAAGTACAAAATCTTACTGATTACACATTGAATCTCATCATATTAAAATACATCGAAATTGGTTGAAGACATTTGCTGACAGAATATAATATAAAGCAAACTTAGTATATTTAAACAAAAAGTGAAAATGGTTGTTACGACTTCCCCTTTTTCACTTTAAAAAGAATTGGATATATATTTTTTAATTGCTGTGGCATATAAACCGTCTACCTATCTATCTATCTACGCGTACAGTGCAGTATGATACGGAATCCAATATTTATAAACAAAAATGTATTTGTCTGTGTTGAGACCATAAGTCAAAAATTCAGGACAAAACACAATAATCACAAACTACAGCGATGAGAGGCAACTAATAAATTACCCTTTGGTGTCTGATCCAACACAGTAACGTCGCCGCCCAAGTGACAGGTGTTGCAGCAAACGAAAATCCTCACACTCCTCTCAACACTGTCAATAGATACTCTTGTCGGTGGTTATTGGAAAAGACTTAATATGAGCTCCATGTGTCGCCCCACCAGAAGCTGAGTATGTGTCAACAGCTGTTCCAGAAGCTGAGTATGTGTCAACAGTTGTACCAAAAGCTGAGTATGTGTCAACAGTTGTACCAGAAGCTGAGTATGTGTCAACAGTTGTACCAGAAGCTGAGTATGTGTCAACAGTTGTACCAGAAGCTGAGTATGTGTCAACAGTTGTACCAGAAGCTGAGTATGTGTCAACAGTTGTACCAGAAGCTGAGTATGTGTCAACAGTTGTACCAAAAGCTGAGTATGTGTCAACAGTTGTACCAGAAGCTGAGTATGTGTCAACAGTTGTACCAAAAGCTGGAGTATGTGTCAACAGTTGTACCAGAAGCTGAGTATGTGTCAACAGTTGTACCAAAAGCTGGAGTATGTGTCAAAAGTTGTACCAGAAGCTGAGTATGTGTCAAGAGTTGTACCAGAAGCTGAGTATGTGTCAACAGTTGTACCAAAAGCTGGAGTATGCGGTTGTACCAGAAGCTGAGTATGTGTCAACAGTTGTACCAAAAGCTGAGTATGTGTCAACAGTTGTTCCAGAAGCTGAGTATGTGTCAACAGTTGTTCCAGAAGCTGAGTATGTGTCAACAGTTGTTCCAGAAGCTGAGTATGTGTCAACAGTTGTACCAGAAGCTGAGTATGTGTCAACAGTTGTACCAGAAGCTGAGTATGTGTCAACAGTTGTTCCAGAAGCTGAGTATGTGTCAACAGTTGTTCCAGAAGCTGAGCATGTGTCAACAGTTGTTCCAGAAGCTGAGTATGTGTCAACAGTTGTTCCAGAAGCTGAGTATGTGTCAACAGTTGTTCCAGAAGCTGAGTATGTGTCAACAGTTGTACCAGAAGCTGAGTATGTGTCAACAGTTGTACCAGAAGCTGAGTATGTGTCAACAGTTGTACCAGAAGCTGAGTATGTGTCAACAGTTGTACCAGAAGCTGAGTATGTGTCAACAGTTGTACCAGAAGCTGAGTATGTGTCAACAGTTGTACCAGAAGCTGAGTATGTGTCAACAGTTGTACCAGAAGCTGAGTATGTGTCAACAGTTGTACCAGAAGCTGAGTATGTGTCAACAGTTGTACCAGAAGCTGAGTATGTGTCAACAGTTGTACCAGAAGCTGAGTATGTGTCAACAGTTGTACCAGAAGCTGAGTATGTGTCAACAGTTGTACCAGAAGCTGAGTATGTGTCAACAGTTGTACCAGAAGCTGAGTATGTGTCAACAGTTGTACCAGAAGCTGAGTATGTGTCAACAGTTGTACCAAAAGCTGAGTATGTGTCAACAGTTGTACCAGAAGCTGAGTATGTGTCAACAGTTGTACCAGAAGCTGAGTATGTGTCAACAGTTGTACCAGAAGCTGAGTATGTGTCAACAGTTGTACCAGAAGCTGAGTATGTGTCAACAGTTGTACCAGAAGCTGAGTATGTGTCAACAGTTGTACCAGAAGCTGAGTATGTGTCAACAGTTGTACCAGAAGCTGAGTATGTGTCAACAGTTGTTCCAGAAGCTGAGTATGTGTCAACAGTTGTACCAGAAGCTGAGTATGTGTCAACAGTTGTACCAGAAGCTGAGTATGTGTCAACAGTTGTACCAGAAGCTGAGTATGTGTCAACAGTTGTACCAGAAGCTGAGTATGTGTCAACAGTTGTACCAGAAGCTGAGTATGTGTCAACAGTTGTACCAGAAGCTGAGTATGTGTCAACAGTTGTACCAGAAGCTGAGTATGTGTCAACAGTTGCACCAGAAGCTGAGTATGTGTCAACAGTTGTACCAAAAGCTGGAGTATGCGGTTGTACCAGAAGCTGAGTAAGTGTCAACAGATATACTAGACTACCAATTTCATCAAAGTCTGGGCCAAAATCTCAGTTGCACCAATAGACATACAAGAAGCTGTATAAGAGTCCACTTTGTTCCATCAGATGTATACGAAGTCCAGTTTGTTCCATTAAATAATACCTCCATTACTTACAGCCATTTTTTACCCCTCACTGGCCGTATAATCCACATTAAATGAACACTTCACTGTATTCTTTTTCGATTTGTTTAGTAAATGTATGAGAGGATGATTAACTATAACGAACAGTGTGTGTGTGTGTGTTTATTTACATCTGCCATGAAATAAATATATATCACCGATCAGAATAAATGTCAACAATACATTACTGTTTTAGTGAGTGATGTCTCTCTCTCTCTCTCTCTCTCTTGATGAAATAACGCCTTCATATATATCTAATAGTATACAGTGTGTGTGGGGGGTGAGAGGCGTTTTATGCATTGTTGTATGTTGATGAATGTTGTAAATAAAGCAGATAAAAGTTAATATTTATAAGTGTAGTGGACCAGTACACTCGTCTTGAAAGATCGTAGTTGTCTTTAGTTTCGATCTCCTGGTACGGTGAAATTATAGGTTTGGATCGTTTTATTTTTGTTATGGAATTTCTCTCTGTCTATCCTTCAGTAGTTAGAGACCAGAAGACACATTAGTTCTATTTGTCTAGGCTACTCTTTAACACCGGATCATACCCATCTCTGACTAAGGGTGTGGTCGTGTTGGCGTTAGCTGCTCTAAATCTCCAAGGAACTTACGTCTATGTGACCTTCCTCTTACACTATAATGTGGCAGCTCTTGTGCAAATATTGGCAGGAATATTATTATTTATATCCTTAAAAAAAAAACCACCTTATATTTACCACAAGTATAACACAAGTAAGAGAGAGAGTGTGCTGGCGTGCGTGCTTGCTTGCTTAGTCAGTCATATACCTTATAAATATAATACAGTGTATATTAGTTAGCAGGAGGCGCTGTAGCCATAGTAAGGTGGTGAGCAGCTGGGCCTTGTTGGTCCTCTGATCTACCTTGTAAGAGTTATCCTTCTTTTAAAACTTTAGTTCCTGTTTATACATATCCCGTGTAACTCCCGGCGTAATGTGATCGTTTGTCGGGTTTAGCTAAAATGATATTTATTTCGAATTAGTATTTTTTGCTTGCACCGTGTATAAATTTCCATGTGATTATTTGCTAGACTGACAAACCATGATGACCTTGTTCTTTACTGTACCGGTACGTAATAATGACACTAATATATTAAATATGAAAGAGAAGGAAGGTGAGGAGGAGGGATAGAAGCTAGGAATAATGTAGGAAGGGAGAACAGATAATAAAGGAAAATGGAAGAAAACGGAAGGAAAAGGGTGAGGATGAATCGAGAAATCTGAAAACGAGGGAATGAAAAAGGAGACGGGGGATGAAGAGGAAATACTGAAGAAAAAAATGGAAAGAAAATGGGAAGGAATAAGTCGAGTGGACAAACAAAAACAAGTGGGAACTACACACAAAACTGGGAGAAAAAATAGCAAAATTTTAAGTTAAAAGAAATGAAGAAAAGGGTGTATCTCGGTGTTGTCATATTTTTGGTAATCTTATACAAATTCACATAGTATTAATAGTTAAAAATGTGTATTATGTTAAGTACAATACAACATTACTGATAACTGTCTCGTGGGTTTTCACATTATCAAGATTATAACTTGTGTTATTAAGATTTATCCTTAATAAATAGTTCAATCAAAGTTGTTCCCGAAAGTTTCATATGAATGTAAGGGAATTTATTTTACCCCCAAAATTACACACATTTTTTGTTATGCTGTGCCAGTCAAGAATACATTTACTTCCGTTTTTGGAGAATATTATGGTAAGTCTCGTCTGGTCTATTTTTAGCATATAACATCATTTAAATATTACGCTGCACGGTCAAGGTCTAACAAAAAGAGGGAGGGTAAACTAAGCTGTGTACAGACAACATTATTAAGTTTTTGCTTTGATACATAACGCTCTGTAATTCTGGACTGAAATCCGTGAGAATTCTAATATTAGGTAAAATATGAAGAAAACATGAAGAATTTTTATGACACCGCAATTATTATCATGTACTAAAATCAATAAAACGAGATTATATAAATTAAAATGTAAATATATTTAAAACAAACTGCTTTTTAGGTCACAGTCATAGGATTGTGGGCCGTGGGTTCGAATCCTGGCGGGTTGAGGTGTTGATTGTATATATATATATATATATATATATATATATATATATATATATATATATATATATATATATATATCTTTTTCATGTTTTCTGTAATCTCTTCGTGTCTATCCCATTATTGCCTGTATTACTCACTCTTTATGTTACCTTTGCCCTTTATTTAGTTTTCATTGTTCTTTGACCATTTAAAACAATAATAACCCTCACTCTCAGTGTGTGTGTGAGGCAGACCTCCAGCTGTACTGTAATGTGTGGCTTCAAACTCAGGAACAAAGTAAACTTCCTTGTTGTTACCACAAAGTTATAACTTGTGACACCGGCGTATGACACACTGGTGTATGAGACAGACAAATGGATGTAAAAGGGATATACTTGTTTGTGTCATGTCTGAATTTTAGTCTTTTTACACGGTTCTGTATTTACTATGATGACACTGAATATAAACTTAGCATATGGTAGTGTACAGTACAGGCACTCGTATGTATACATCTCTGTTATATTAAGTAATTCATAGGTCAATATTTTCCTATAGTCATCTCTGCTGAGTGTAGCCTGGTTTAATTAATCTCTCAAATATATCTCGTTATTCATTTCCAATATAACTCAGGTGTTGCCGTAGATATAAGAAATAAATTATCTACTATATGATCCAATTTCTCCTATGTTAATTTTACGGTGATTGGTGATTTTACTTTTAACATATTATATTATGTCCGATTTACATATCTCACTTTTATCAGATACAAATTATATAGGCAGTAAGTGCCCTTAGAGACGGGCGCAATATATGCATCCACAGCCATATAAAAAAACAACAACATTCTAATATAAACATCTCCAGGTGTTAATGTTCTTTAAACATCTAAATAAGTGACATTTCGTGTGTTTACTTACAATTAAATAACTCAATGTTTTACCTTATTAATTTATACCTGATGTTATTCGCTCTATACCGGTACTGATTCTACCATACATCAATGCTAAATTTATTTCAGTTTTATTTTATATTTTTCTGGAATAAATAATTTCTAATTTTTAATTGAGGAAGAGGTTGTGAGTATTACCTCCACGTCTTGGCCACCACACACCTCCCTCCTCCACGTCTTGGCCACCACTCACCTCCCTCCTCCACGTCTTGGCCACCACTCACCTCCCTCCTCCACTCTTGGCCACCACACACCTCCCTCCTCCACGTCTTGGCCACCACCTCCCCTCCTCCACTTCTTGGCCACCTCCCCACCTCCCTCCCACGTCTTAGCCACCCACACACCTCCCTCACCTCCCACGTCTTGGCCCACCACACACACCTCCCTCCTCCCACGTCTTGTACCACTCACCTCCCTCCTCCACGTCTTAGCCACCACACACCTCCTCCTCCACGTCTTGCCCACCACTCACCTCCCTCACCTCCACGTCTTGTACCACTCACCTCCCTCTCCTCCACGTCTTGCTTCTCCCCTCCCTCCTCACGTCTTGGCCACCACACACCTCCCTCCTCCTTGCCCAGCCTACACACCTCCCCTCACCTCACGTCTTTGCCACCACTCACCTCTCTCCTCCACGTCTTGGCCACCACACACCTCCCTCCTCCACGTCTTGGCCACCACTCACCTCCCTCCTCCACGTCTTGGCCACCACTCACCTCCTTCCTCCACGTCTTAGTCATCACTGACCTCCTTCCTCCACATCTTGGCCACACTCACCTCCTTCCTCCACATCTTGGCCACACTCACTTCCCTCCTCCACGTCTTGGCCACCACACACCTCCCTCCTCCACGTCTTGGCCACCACTCCTCCCTCCTCCACGTCTTGGCCACCACTCACCTCCCTCCTCCACGTCTTGGCCACCACACACCTCCCTCCTCCACTTCTTGGCCACCACACACCTCCCTCCTTCACGTCTTGGCCACCACACACCTCCCACTCACTTATGAACTTTGTCGTTATCTAAAGCTCACTCCAGGAGTCTTAGCTGTAACTCTCACAGCGTATAATCTTTCATACCGAGAATAAGCCTTCAGCGTTACATGAGGAAGGTAGCTGTAGGCTTTCTTATTGACTGTTAAACATTTATTTCCTGGTAAAACTCTTTTTTTTATCTGTTTGACACATATGTTAATTTTGTTAAAACCAAGGGTTATGAATGAAATATACAAGTAATCCTTCTTGGAAATTGATTTGAATAACATTATCAAATACATAAATCATATTTCATTACGTGTACTCGCTCAAAATGCTGGATATAATGTTCGAAATAAACAAATAAGAAGATTATATAAAATGTTTTCTACATTTTCGCTAATTACCTGAATAGATAAATTATTAAAGTAAATATATCTGTCCAGGTATGTAAGAGGGACATCTGTGCGGCACAGTGCACACACAGCAGGTGTAAGAGTGTTATGTTCATACACATTAACTCAGGCGGGAAGCAGTTTACTAACAACTGCATTACCTAAATTGAGTGAGAAGCGGGATTTGTCTTTGCGTCTTAACTAAAATGATCTTTATATCCAGGACTTTTTGCTACGAAAACTAAGACATTCCTTAATAAATATAACGATTCTACAGGGGAAGTATTGTTATTTATAGTTTGTTATGTGGAACGTTATGAGGCCCCTCTTAGTTGTGGCGACAACACAGGCCTCAGTTATCACCTTATCACCGCATTACAGTAATTGACTCCCGCATTTAAAAGATTACGTAGTTTAGTTATATCCAATATGTTTGTCAAATTAAGTGCTGGTGGTTAACGTTTGGCAAGAAGCCAAGGCATTAACTGATGGGCTGTGTACTTAGTCTTGTCTAGCGTTCTCTCACCTCCAAATTTATGGGTTTGTGTCCAGACAAGCTGGCGGGACACTAATGGTTTCCTCAGCTTAAAGTATTACCTATAAAACTGTCGGAGGTGTGGGAAGGTAAGTGAGGGTCCTGACAAGGTGTGAAGTATATGTCGACTGACCGACCATTCGACACTGAGAAACAGACATAATGTCAGTTACGTAAGGACCCCAGATAAGATGTGCAATGTTATTCATAAAGACAATTATTTACAGTTACAATGTTCAGTACTGCGTTATGATGAAATATTAATGGAAACGGAAATGCTCTGAAACAACATAAACTGTCTTTATTCGCTTTATGTACCACAAATACAGTAAGTCGTTTGTCGCTGACTATCAAAATGGATCATAAAAACAACCCCAGATTCCCTCGTCTCTCAAATCATACACGGAGGGGTTTTTTTGTACGGGGATTAGCCCACCCGGGCACAGGTCACTGACCCACATCGGGACCTGGGGACGTAATAATAATAATAATACTAATAATAATAATAATAATAATAATAATAATAATAATAATAATAATAATAATAATAATAATAATAATAATAATGATAATAATAGTAATAACAACACTGTAATAATAATAATAATCATAAAGAAATACAAAGAAAAAAATCAATTGTGAGAAACGCTCCACTACAGTATATGTATGTTGTGTTACCAAGTAAGAGAAACAATTGAGACCCTGCAATTGTGGGTAAATGAGGCAGAAAGTCAGATCAGCAACTTTGGGACTTGGTCACAATATTCGTGATGCCATATGGCAGCAAGGTCTACCATTAGACAACACATTATGCTTCCAATATCTTCCCAGGCGGTAGTACCTCCCTGTTTGACAGCTGCCTACTACACTGTATATCTACTGCTCTCCTCGTATCTACTTGTTTTCTATCTGCCTCAATCATTCAGTCATCCTATTCCATTATCTCCATATATTCAAACATCAACACAATCTCTATTTTACTTATTCAGACATTTATCTCTCTACCAAATGATCTTTTAATATTACAGTCCTCACTCTGTCTTCTCTTGATCTTCCTCACCCGAACCTCAAGATAATTATTTCCAAGTTTAGCACTATCTATCATCATTTACCGTATCTCTCACTATCCGATATTCATATCCCGGAACAGCACTTCTTGGAACTCTCCATTTCAGAATGTTTTTCCTATGTCATACAGCTTCCTGGAGTTTAAAACATCTTGTTGCAAATGTTTCTTCACTCTTTGGTGATGGGTCGCCTTGAAAACGATGCCTGTGTAATCTCTCCCTACACTTTCTATTTGTTAAAAGGTGTTTATAGTACACAAATGATATTGACAGTACATATCCTGGAAGTAAACCGAATATAATCGCTATCCAACTTTTCCAACCTGGACCTCTCGAACGGACTTCACCTCCTGAATCTCTATCATGTACTAACTGTAACTTGCAGCAGAGTAGTGATGTAAACAAACTATTGAATAATCCTTCTATCAGTTTTATGTTATTTGCTCTACTTCCAGAACAAACTTGCTCAACCACGACAGTTTCAGAGCCCTTCTCCCTGTGTGTAGTACTATAATACATTATGTACAAAGAGGAAACCTCAAATACATTTCCGTTCTTTATGCCTCAACTGCCCACACCACCACTACCATTTCCTCCACCCACACCCTTGTATTCAGATCACCAGCACCGACAAAGTATTACCTCTCTCGCTGAACAACACATTTCAGCTCGATTAATCAAAGAGCTTGTTTTTGTGTTTTGTTTCATATTCTTCGTTCAAACTTACCCAACAGTTATTCTGGTCTCGATTAAGTCTATCTTCAACCTATTCCACAATGATCGTAAACAAATTGATTCATTTATTACCACATGTCTCCCTATCTGACCAAAACATTGAAAGTTGTTCTATCCCTCTTCTCTTGTCTTTACCTAATAAAAGCATCTCTCTCTCTCAGTATTTCTACCTCTCTCCTCCCATGTACTGTACACTACACTATCTTTCATCCTCTTATTCCGTCTAGCAAATTCGTCTCACTCACTGCCACCGTCCTGTATTGTAATGGTCGCCGTAAATCATTGTAACCGATATTGCAGGAGCGTCTCTAATATTAGTCCCGAATTGCTTCTACATAGTCGATAACCTAATTTATCTAAATATAAAACATTGACAATGAAGTTATATATATATATTTTTTTTTTTTATTGGGCACCCCCCTACATCCTTGTGTAAGGTGAAGCGCAGAAGCGTTTACAGCGCCCAACAGGGAAGCATGCTAAGTTCATGCTTACCTTTATGTCTCACGAGTTAAGGGCGTAGAAGCCTGAAGAGTCAGTGGTTTTTTTATGTCATGAAGTTATTGGAAGCTCCAACAACTTTCCCTGAATTCGAATTCGCAATTTTCGATTTACACCAGGTACCTACTTTACTGCTAGGTGAACAGGGACTAATGGGGGCTAGGAAGTAAGTCCAAACAACTTCCACCGGCCCGGGAATCGAACCCGTGACATCTCGCTTGCGAGGCAAGAACGGTACCGCATCTACCACCGATCCCCCCAAGAGTTATATTATAAGGAAAATAACTCATATCTTCATAAGTAACATTCTCAATAAAAACACATAGGTAAACTTCCACCCAAACGAGATACTAAATCAGTGAGTGTTAATCTTTACTTTTGATCTTTTGACCAAGAAATATAATTATGGCAATGATAGATATTTTATATATATATATATATATATATATATATATATATATATATATATATATATATATATATATATATATATATATATATATATATATATATATATATATACACACACGTGGCGGCGAGTGTGTCCTCACTACATGTGGTGTTGAGAATATCAACCTGGGATGAGAAAGATTTGTTGGTATTTGAATTTACAGAAAACGAAAGAAAAGATTGATAATATATGTATATTCAGGAAAAATAATAATAAGTGAAACGACTATATATTGATCAAATAAATGATGACGGGCTCTAAATTCTATTATCAGTTGATAGCAACACGACAGCCAACTCACAAATAAAATGTAAATTACATACGACATAAAATTTTGGATATTCATAAAACAATTTACATGACGTCAAAAGAGTTCTTTAAATTTTTTGTTGGACTGTAAAATGTATTTTGTAATTTGGCTTAAATTTCATAGTGGATATATTTTTGTCTCTTCTGCTTAACAATATTTCCTTGTTGCTTTCCATTTCAACTTATAATTTAATTATCCGGACGATTCTTTAGACACTTTCAGAGCTGACTCACACAAGCAGTAAGATGAAAAAGTCTGAAAAAGTTTATTACAGTTTAATTTTGTTCCTAATAGTTCTCTCAGTAAGATTTTGCCTCTTTGTTGTGTTATGTGTCGCCTCTTCTTACTCTCTCAAGTATTAACTGATCCATCATGTGTGTAGCATCTTGATGGGTCTTCGACACATGGCGATTTACACGAGTAATATTTGCCTACACATTAAATTCTGTTCCGAGAGGAAAAAAAAAAGAAAATTTTTCGTATTAGTATCATTTTGTATGTTATTAAAATATAAATCTATTTATACAAAAGATATGTAAATTAATTGAAAAATTATATCACTAATGCTGAAGCAGTAGATGATTCGACTAAAAACTCGCCAAGTGATATTCAGCTGTTGTAATAATTATGTTAAGCTGATAGAGAAGAGCTGAGTCTAAAATATACTCCCACAACACCTTGCTCCAGAGTCTAGTTTTACCTAACAGCCTCGACAACATAATCCAGAGACGTCCTCCCCCTTAGCACAAGTTGACGACCCCTTTGTTAACAACATTATCTGGTCTTTTATTTATGACATTCATTACTAAGATATTATACATAACATTACATAGAAAATACATCCACTTCCTGTAATACCTCATTGAGCTGATTAATATGAGGTGAATTACTACTTGTTATTCTCAAATACCATTACTCAGAGCTGCATTAATAAAGTAAATAACACATACCATTATACTAGTTAAGGAACATCACCCAAGGGTAAAGATTGTAAAAAGCAACAACACATTAGACCAGCAGTTGTGTGTATCATCAATTACCAGGTGGTGGGGTAAACCTCTGCGGTTACCACACGCCAAATTTCACTACCTTTCCCCCCCTTTTTTAAAAAAAAATATATATTTTTTACCTGTTACAATACTTTCCTAAATACACACGCCGTTGGTCTTTATATAACAACAAGAAAAATCTGAAATGTCGAGTATAAAAGCTCCTAGGATCAGTACAGTATCTCAGTAGGCAGGTAGGTATATGATTACCTTTACATGCACGTTTTTATTCACGTATCCGTACCGTATGTATAAAGGTCTCTATGTATGAATAAATTTCAACAAAGTATCTCTAAAACCAACGAGAATGTTCCAATAAATCTATGTATATTAGTGATGTAAGAGTTTCATGGGTAATCGAGATGTCACTCTCTGAGAATTGTAATATTTGTTTTTTGGTACTTGAGGGATGTCCACCGTTATCTAGGAAGATATTTTCATCACAGTTTCTTATACATGTAAATAGGAAGGTATAATATTTGACCTTATCTGCCAGCCTTACAATAGCCTCGTTATGTCACCCCTTTCAGGTGCACCAGAGCTCCTTATACCACTCCATGGTGACCAATTAGTGTGCGTGTGTACTTGATCTTTATCTTTAATTTCACTACTTTTAAACTTTTTACCTAACCTAACCTAACCTAACCTAACCTAACCTAACCTAGCCTAACCTAACCATTGGGTACTTTTCATATGGCTTAACTATTACCAAAGAAAATTATTGATGGTGATCTCGGCCAATATTATGATGGGACGAAATCACTAAAATGGGCCGAGGTCACCACTGAATGTGGGCCGAGGTTACCACTAGATGTGACCCGAGGTTATCACTGGATGTGGACCGAGGTTACCACTGGATGTGGGCCGAGGTTACCACTGGATGCGGGCCGAGGTTATTTGGCCGAATTTACCATAGGCCGACGTCACTGGCACCCGAGATTGTGCTGCTGTCATCAACACAAGAAAACGCCTCAACTCTTGTCTATTTGTAAACACTGATATTATGATCTGATTTATAATTAAACCTGAAATGTTGGATTCTGTAAGTTAAAAGAGATTTGTTAAACTATTATTTTTGGGGGAAATTTAACTTAAACAAAGAGACATCGGAAAATTTGTTCAGACTTGTACCCAGAACCAGCAGAACCTGATGGTCAGTCCCCCCGTAAGGTCACGGTGCCTCTGTTATATAAAGTTTGTAAGGTGCTTATATATTACAGCTTCACTTCTCTTAATATACAGTATTGGTTAATGTATAAAAGCTATTTTATAATGAATAATTCACTCCTCTTGTATATCTTTGTCACTTATTTATATTTATACTAATACAATAAGCAGAACAATGTAGAATATATATACTTTATCAATAAAATGATTCCATTATAACCATACAGTAATTTAATAAGTCGGTGAATGAGGAAGTGAAATACTCTCTCAGAATTGTATCAACTTTAATAAGAAGAAGTATTTAGTAATTGTTTTATAACGCGTGGCATCTCCAAGACCATCTATGTTTTCAATCCGTCGACCCTCTAGAAAATACTTTATGGTTTCCCAGTTGAGAAGCTCTGGTAGAGGAAGTAGAGTGATAGTGTAGACACCGACACAGGCTATAAACCAGTTTAAAATAATACAGATGGGAAGTATACATGATGAGACTAACTTCGCGATTACTAACACATACTTAAAAAAAATCATTATGGAGAGGAACTATCCGGTACACGCAGTGAGTTTCATTTTGACTGATGTGTATATGGGCGAACCTCCCATCACCTATACGGCCATCAGTGACGGACACACCTGGTCTGGACTACTCATCAAAACAGCTTCTAATTTCCATGGTTAAGGATGCCTGATATTATTTCCCATTTGAAATACACTTAAATTTGGATTAATTCAGGTCATCGGACTTAAGTGACTTTATCTTGTTAAATTATTACCATTAGCTACAACAACACGGAATGTACTGAGCATCAGGCGAGCTGCTATAGGTTTTTAACCTTATTATGCCCTCGTTAACTAGTGGGTGGAGTAAACCCGTACCCATAATAAAACACCAGTTTGATAAAGGAATAATGACCGTGTAGAGATAAAACTGTGTTGTGGAGTAATCGCTTAATAGATGCTGTTTCACGTGATATTTTACTTAGACTAAAATTATCACTACCATGAAACATCTGTACGTGTTACCAAGATTAATATACAAAGATAAAGTTCTATTAGAATATATCAAATATGATCCGTAAATTGTTTTAATGTAACCTAAAACTAAAGGGCTCATCAGGAAATACTAAATAACGTATAAGTATTTTTTCTTTACAAAACAAAAATTGAATCCCTATTTGAAAACAGATATCTTAGACTGACAAGGTAACAGTTGATTGCCTCGATTCCGGGCTTTGAATGTTTACATATATTTGATCCTAAAGGAGTAGAAAAAGTAAATTTACTTAAAATATGAGAGTAACATTTTTTTACCTTAACGTTATCGTTAGTGTGTTTACTTATGTGTTACCAGAGAATTAGACTAAGGTCTTGGGTGACTACTCATACTTTACTTGAGCAAGAAATCTATTTTTTTCCCCGAGATCGAGATTTTTAAAAGTTGAGATCAAGATCCTTCGCAATTTTAACATTTATGAATCATCTAAGGACTTGCCCGCCCAGGTAACACTTGAGTGGCTAAACTTGAAATAGAATATTCTTTTGGTCGTGTTTATACAACTATGACTATTTTCAAGTTAATGGATGGCTGGAGGTTTAGTGTTATTAAAAAAAAAATAGCGGAAATATTTACCAACTAGTATGGGTATATACTGTACGTACTAACTACCAACGGATTTACATTACCATGATTATAAATTAAAATTCCGGACCAAACAGACGTACAACTTGTGATACCCAGACCCACTGAGACCACCACCATGCACTCCTCTCAAACCCAGACCTCTTAAAAGATATCTACCGCCTGAATATTAAAATATTTGTGAAACCTTATTTTAATCCCATTAAAAATTATTATGACATATACTTATAAGTTCCTAAGAATTACCAAATACCAATAATTAACTGTGCGACCATTACGACATGTCTATTTCAATCAACCAATCAAACATGTCGGTACAGTGATTTAATATTTTTCGAGGGAATATTAACAATTATATGTACAGGTTTCAATGGCAACTATTAATTTACTAATCATTGTACTGAATTACGTAAGATTAGTAAGATTTTTTTTTTTTTAATTTTTGTCCTAAGGCTCAACAAATGGTAACGTCAATATAGCACCATCATTAAAATACAATATAGTTTTTTATTCTAACTCTCACTCACTGTCCTACACAGAATGTTTCTCTAAAGCATACATGTTAATTGTAATTACTGTTATTACACTCTAAACTAATTGATAATAACAATAACTCCAGGTGTTACACATTACTGCTGTCTAACTAAATCTGATTCGTGGAGAAACGTAAACTGTTCTGGGTGAGGGTTAAAACTCTGCCTCTCTCCCCGGGGGTGTTGTACAGTCCTGAGAGTGAGTTTCACTGCCTCCCTCCCTTATAGCTCTCCCTGCAGGTGCTGGGCGGCCGGCGGCATGTGTGTGGTCTGGTCGCCGGAATAACCGCACTGAGACTGACTGCTAGAGTTTCGGCAAGTTGTGAGGTTAACGGAGAATAACATGGGCTTCCTATTCTGGTGCCAGCGAGGATACATTACATACCTGGGTTATG
>NW_024735074.1:0-13321 GCF_018991925.1 Homarus americanus
CAGGAGTACCTGGGATTGTCAGAGGTGTACTTAGGAGTATCGGAGGTTTACCTGGGAGTGTCGGAGGTGTACCTGGGAGTGTCAGCGGTGTACTTGGGAGAGTCAGAGGTGTACCTGGGAGTGTCAGCGGTGTACCTGGGAGTGTCACAGGAGTACCTGGGAGTGTGAGAGGTGTACCTGGGAGTGTCAGAGGTGTACTTGGGAGTGTCAGTGGTGTACCTGGGAGTGTCAGAGGTGCCTGGGAGTGTCAGAGGTGCACTTGCGAGTGTCGGAGGAGCACCTTGGTGTGTCTGAGGTGTACCTGGGAGGTCAGAGGTGTACTTGGGAGTGTCAGAGGTATACCTGGGAGTGTCAGCGGTGTACCTGGAGTGTCTGAGGTGTACCTGGGAGTGTCAGAGGTGTGCCTGGGAGTGTCAGAGGTGCACTTGGGAGTGTTAGAGGAGCACCTTGGAGTGTCTGAGGTGTACCTGGGAGTGTCTGAGGAGTACCTGCGTGTGAGGTGTACCTGGCAGTGTCTGAGGTGTACCTGGCAATGCCTGGGTGTACCTGGGAGTGTCTGGGGCGTGTACCTGGGAGAGTGTTAGAGGTGTATCAGGAGTGACAGAGTACCTAGGAGTGTCAGAGGTGTACCTGGGAGTGTCAGAGGTTTACCTGGGAGAATCGGAGGTACCTGGGAGTGTCAGAGGTGTATCTGGGAGTGTTGGACGTGTACCTGGGAGTGTAAGAGGTGTACCAGGGAATGTCAGTGGAGTACCTGAGTTTCAGAGGTGTACCCGGGAGTGTCAGAGGTGTACCTGGGAGGTCAGAGGTGTACCTGAGTGTCAGAGGTGTACCTGGGAGTGTCAGAGGTGTACCTGGAGTGTCGGAGGTGTACCTGCGAGTGTGAGAAGTGTACCTGGGAGTGTCTGGGGTGTACCTGGGGTTGTCTGGGGTGTACCTGGAGTGTCTGAGGTGTACCTGGAAGTGTCAGAGGTGTATCTGGAGGTCAGAGGTAAACCTGGGAGTGTCAGGTGTACCAGGGAGTGTCTGAGGTGTACCTGGGAGTGTCAGAGGTGTACCTGGGAGTGTCGGAGGTGTACCTGGCAGTGTCTGAAGGTACCTGGCAGTGTCAGCGGTGTACCTGGGAGTGTCACCGGTTTACTGGGAGTGTTAGAGGTATCAGGGAGTGACAGAGGAGGCACCTAGAGTGTCAGAGGTGTACCTGGGAGTGTCGGAGGTGTACCTGGGAGTGTCACAGGAGTACCTGGGATTGTCAAAGGTGTACCTACAGTGTCAGAGGTGTACCAGGGTATGTCAGTGGAGCACTTGGGAGGTCAGAGGTGTACCTGGGAGGTCAGAGGTGTACCTAGGAGTGTCTGAGGTGTACCTGGGAGTGTCTGAGGTGTACCTGGGAGTGTCGAGGTGTACCTGGGAGTGTCAGAGATGTACCAGGGAGTGTCACAAGCAGGTACCTGGATTGTCAGCGGTGTACCTGGAGTGTCTGAGGTGTACCTGGGAGTGTCAGAGGTGCACTTGGAGCAGAGGAGCACCTGAGTGTCTGAGGTGTACCTGGGAGGCAAGAGAAAACCAGGGAGTGAAAGAGGTGACCTTGGAGTGTCTGAGGTGTAAGGGGAGGTCTGAGGTGTACCTGATTGTCAGAGGTGTACCAGGAGTGTCAGAGGAATACCTAGAGTATGAGAGGTGTTCCTGAGTTTCAGAGGTTTACGGAGTACCGGAGGTTTACCTGGGAGTGTCGGAGGTGTACCTGGGAGTGTCAGAGGTGTAATTTGGGTGTGTCAGAGGTGTACCTGGGAGTGTCAGCGGTGTACCTGGGAGTGTCTGAGGTGTACCTGGGAGTGTCAGAGGTGTGCCTGGGAGTGTCAAAGGTGCACTTGGGAGTGTCAGAGGAGCACCTTGGAGTGTCTGAGGTGTACCTGGGAGTGTCAGGGGAAAACCAGGGAGTGAAAGAGGTGTACCTGGGAGTGTCAGAGGTGTACCTGGCAGTGTCAGAGGTGTACCTGGGAGTGTCAGAGATGTACCAGGGAGTGTCAGAGGTGTATCTGGGAGTGTCGGACGTGTACCTGGGAGTGTCAGAGGTGTACCAGGGTATGTCAGTGGAATACTTGGGAGTGTCAGAGGTGTACCTGGGAGGTGGAGAGGTGTGCCTGGGAGTGTCAGAGGTCTACTGGGAGTGTCGAGTACCTGGAGTGACAGAGGAGTACCTAGGAGTGTCAGAGGTACCTGGGAGTTGGGGTGTACCAGTGAGTGTCAGTGGAGTACCTGGAGTGTCAGAGGTGTACCTGCCAGTGTCAGAGGTGTACCTGGGAGTGTCAGAGGTGTACCTGGAGTCTCGGGCGTGTACCTGGGAGCGTCAGAGGTGCACCAGAGAGTGTCACAGGAGTACCTGGGAGTGTGAGAGGCTTACCTGCGAGTGTGAGAAGTACCTAGAATTGTCTGAGATGTACCAAGGAGAATCAGAGGTGTACCTGGGAGTTTTGAGGTGTACCTGAGTGTCTGAGGTGTACCTGGGAGTGTCAGGGGAGAACCAGGGAGTGAAAGAGGTGTACCTGGGAGTGTCAGAGGTGTACCAGGGAGTGTCTGAGGTACCTAGGAGTGTCAGAGGTGTACCAGGAGTGTCAGAGGAATACCTAGGAGTGTGAGGTGTACCTGGGAGAGTCAGAGGTGTACCTAGAAGCACGGAAGCTTACCTGGGAGTGCAGAGTTGTACCTGGGAGTGTCTGAGGTGGACCTGGGAGTGTCAGAGGTGTACCTGGGAGTATCAGAATGTGTACCTGGGAGTGTCAGAGGTGTACCTGGGAATGTCAGAGGTATACCAGGGAGTGTCAGTGAAGTACCAGGAGTCTCAGGTGTACCTGGGAATATCGGAGGTGGACCTGGGAATATGGAGGTGTACCTGGGAGGTCAGAGGTGTACCAGTGAGTGTCAGTGGAGTACCTGGAGTCTCAAAGGTGTACCTGGGAGTATCAGAGGTGTACCTGGGAATGGTGTACCTGGGAATATCGAAGGTGTACCTGGGAGTGTCAGAGGTGTACCTGGGAGGCCGGAGGTGTACCTGGGAGTGTCACAGGAGTACCTGGATTGTCAGATGTGTACCTAGCAGTGTCGGTGTACCTGGGAGTGTCAGAGATGTACCAGGGAGGTCAGAGGTGCATCTGGGAGTGTCGGACGGTACCTGGGAGGTCAGAGGTGTACCAGGGCATGTCAGTGGAGTAATTTGGGAGGTCAGAGGTGTACCTGGGAGGTGGAGAGGTGTACCTAGGAGTGTCTGAGGTGTACCTGGGAGTGCAGAGGTGTACCTGGGAGTGTCTGAGGTGTACCTGGAGGTCAGAGAAGGACCAGGAGGTCACAGGAGTACCTGGGAGTGTGAGAGGTGTACCTGGGAGGTCAGAGATGCATTGGGAGTGTCAGAGGTGGGGAGTGTCTGAGGTGTACCTGGAGGTCAGAGGTACCAGGAGTGTCAGAGGAATACCTAGGGAGTATCAGAGGTGTACCTGGAAGTTTCAGAGGGTTACTTAGGAGGTCGGAGGTTTACCTGGGAGTGTCGGAGGTGCACTGGGAGTGTCAGAGGTGTACTTGGGAGTGTCAGAGGTGTACCTGGAGTGTCAGCGGTGTACCTGGGAGTGTCACAAGAGTACCTGGGAGGTGAGAGGTACCTGGGAGTGTCAGAGGTGTACTTGGGAGGTCAGAGGTGTACCTGGGACTGTCAGCGGTGTACCTGAGACTGTCTGAGGTAACCTGGGAGTGTCAGAGGTGTGCCTGGAGTGTCAGAGGTGCACTTGGGAGTGTCAGAGAACCTTGAGTGTCTGAGGTGTACCTGGGAGTGTCAGGTGAAAACCAGGGAGTGAAAGAGGTGTACCTGGGAGTGTCAGAGTTGTAAGGGGGAGTGTCTCAGGTGTACCTGGGAGTGTCAGAGGTGTACCAGGGAGTGTCAGAGGAATACTTAGGAATGTCAGAGGCCTGAGTGTCAGAGGTACTTAGGAGATCGGAGGTTTACATGATGTCGGAGGTGTACTGGGAGTGTCAGAGGTACTTGGGAGTGTCAGAGGTATACCTGGGAGTGTCATTGGTGTACCTGGGAGTGTCTGAGGTGTACCTGGGAGGTCAGAGGTGTGCCTGGGAGTGTCAGAGGTGCACTTGGGAGTAAAGGTACCTGGGAGTGTCAGAGGTGCACCTGAGGTCAGAGGTGTATCTGGGAGTGTTGGACGTACCTGGGAGTGTCAGAGGTGTACCAGGAATGTCAGTGGAGTACCTGGGAGTTTCAGAGGTGTACCGGAGTGTCAGAGGTGTACCTGGGAGGCCGAGGTGTACCTGGGAGGTCAGAGGTGTACCTGGAGTGTCAGAGGTACCTGGAGTGTCGGAGGTGTACCTGCGAGTGTGAGAAGTGTACCTGGGAGTGTCTGGGGTGTACCTGGGGTGTCTGGGGTGTACCTGGGAGTGTCTGAGGTGTACCTGAAGTGTCAGAGGTGTAACTGGAGTGTCAGGGTGTACTAGGGAGGTCAGTGAGTACCTGGGAGTGTCAGAGGGTACCTGGGAGTGTCAGAGGTGTACCTGGCAGTGTCAGAGGTATCTGGGAGTGTCGGACGGTACCTGGGAGTGTCAGAGGTGTACCAGGGAATGTCAGTGAGTACCTGGAGTGTCAGACGTTACCTGAGAGTGTCAGAGGTGTACCTGGGAGTGTCAGAGGTGTACCTGGGAGTGTCAGAGGTGTACCAGAGAGTGTCAGAGGTGTACCTGGGAGTGTCTGAGGTACCTGGGAGTGTCTTGGGGTGTACATGGAGTATCTGCGGTGTACCTGGGAGTGTCTGAGGTGTACCTGGGAGTGTCCAGAGGTGTACCTGAGCCGCCAGAGGTGTACCTGGGAGGCCGGGGGTGTGCCAGGGAGTGGAGTTGCTGGAGTGTCAGAGGTGTACCTGGGAATGTCAGAGGTGTACCTGAGTGTCAGAGGTGTACCTGGAAATGTTAGAGGTACCTGGGAGTGTCAGTGGTGTACTTGGGAGTGTCAGGGGTTTACCAGGAGGTCAGTGGAGGCATATGGAGGTCAGAGGTGCACGTGGAGGTCTAGGGTGTACCTGGGAGTGTCTAGGGTGTACCTGGGAGTATCTGTGGTGTACCTGGGAGTGTCTGATACCTATGTCAGAGGTGCACCTGAGAGTGTCAGAGGTGCACTGGAGTGTCAGGGTACCAGGAGTGTCAGTGGAGTACATGGAGTGTCAGAGGTGTACCGAGTGTCGGAGGTGTACCTGGAGTGTCAGATGTACCTGGGAGTGTCAGAGGTACCAGAGTGTCAGAGGTGTACCTGGGACAGTCGGAGGTGTACCTGGGAGTGTCTGGGTGTACCTGTGTATCTGTGGTGTACCTGGGAGTGTCTGAGGTATACCTGGCAGTGTCAGAGGTGTACCTGGGAGTGTCGGTGTACTTGGGAGTGTCAGGGTGTACCAGGGAGTGTCAGGGAGTACATGGGAGTGTCAGAGGTGTACCTGAGTAGTCGGAGGTGTACCTGGGAGTGTCAGAGTTGTACCTGGGAGGTCAGAGGTGTACCTGGGAGTGTAAGAAGTGTACCTGGCAGTAGCAGGTGTACCTGGAGTGTCACCGGTTTACCTGGGAGGTTAGAGGTGTATCAGGGAGTGACAGAGGAGTACCTAGAGGTCAGAGGTGACCTGGGAGGTGGAGAAGAGTACCTGGGAGGTTCAGGATACCTGGGAGTGTCAGAGGTAAACTGGGAGTGTAAGGGGTGTACCAGGGAGTGTCAGTGGAGTATCTGTGAGTGTCAGAGGTACCTGGGAGTGTCAGTGGAGCAAGGGAGGTCAGAGGTGTAACTGGGAGTGTCAGGGGTACCAGGAGTGTCAGTGGAGTACCTGGGAGGTGAGAGGTGTACCTGGGAGTGTCAGAGGTACCTGGGAGTGTCAGAGGTGTATCTGGGAGTTCGGACGTGTACCTGGGAGGTCAGAGGTGTACCAGGAATGTCAGTGGAGTACCTGGGAGTGTCAGACGTGTACCTGAGAGTGTCAGAGGTGTACCTGGGAGTGTCAGAGGGTACCTGGGAGTGTCAGAGGTGTACCAGAGAGTGTCAGAGGTGTACCTGGGAGTGTCTGAGGTGTACCTGGGAGGCCAGAGGTGTAACTTGGAGCGTCAGAGGTGTACCTGGGAGTGTCAGGGGTGTACCTGGGAGTGTCTGTGGAGTACATGGGAGTCAGAGTATCTGGGAACGTCAGGACCCGATGTCAGAGGTGCACCTGGGAATGTGAGTACCTGGGAGTGTCGGGGTAACTTGGGAGGTCAGGGTTTACCAGGAGTGTCAGTGAGCACATGGAGTGTCAGAGGTGTACGGAGTGCGAGACCGAGTGTCAGATGTACCAGGAATGCGTCAGTCTAGCACCTGGAGTGTGAGGTGTGCCTGAGAGGTCAGAGGTGTACCTGGGAGTGTCAGAGGTGTTCCTAGGAGTGTCAGCAGTGTACCTGGAGTGTTTGAGGTGTACCTGGGAGTATCAGAGGTGTGCCTGGGAGTGTCAGAGGTGCACTTGGGAGTGTCAGAGAGCACCTTGAGTATCCAGCGTACCTGGGAGGGCAAACCAGGGAGTAAAAGAAGTGTACCTGGGAGGTCAGAGGTGAACTGGGAGTGTCAGGGTTTACCAGGAGTGTCAGTGGAGCACATGGGAGTGTCAGAGGTGTACGTGGGAGTGTCGGAGGTGACCTGGAGTGCCCAGGGTGTACCTGGGAGCATCTGTGGTAACCTGGGAGTACTGAGGTACCTGGAGTGCTCAGAGGTGTACCAGGGAGTGTCAGAGGAATACCTAGGAGTGTCAGAGTTAACTGGGAGGCTCAGAGTGTACTTGGAGAGTGAGGTAACCTGGGAGTGTCAGCGGTGTGTACCTGGGAGTGTCACAGGAGTACCTGGAGTGTGAGAGGTGTACCTGGGAGTGTCAGAGGTGTGCCTGGGAGTGTCAGAGGTGCACCTGAGTGTCAGAGGAGCACCTTGGTGTGTCTGAGGTATACCTGGGAGTGTCAGGGGAAAACCAGGAGGAAAGAGGTGTACCTGGGAGGTCTGACGTACCTGGAGTGTGAGAGGTGTGCCTGGGAGGTCAGAGGAGCACTGGAGTGTCTGAGGTACCTGGGAGTTTCAGGGGAAAACCAGGAGTGAAAGAGGTGTACCTGGGAGTGTTCAGAGGTGTACCTGGCAGTGCTCAGAGGTGTACCTGGGAGCACAGAGATGTACCAGGGAATGTCAGAGGTGTATTCGAGTGTTGGACGTGTACCTGGGAGCAAGGAGGTGTAGCAGGGTATGTCAGTGGAATACTGGGAGTGTCAGAGGTGAACCTGGGAGTGTGAGAGGTGTACCTAGGAGGCCTGAGATGTACCTGGGAGTGCTGGGAGGCACCTGGGAGTGTCTGAGGTGTACCTGGGGTGTCAGAGAAGCTACTCAGGAGTGTCACAGGAGTACCTGGAGTGTGAGAGGTGTACCTGGGAGTGGTGAGAGGTGTACTTGGGAGTGCCAGAGGCACTGGGAGGCTGAGCGGTGTACCTGAGTGTCTGAGGTGTACCTGGGAGTGTCAGAGGAATACCCAGGAGTGTCAGAGGTGTACCTGGGAGGTCAGAGGTGTACTTTAGGAGTACCGGAGGTTTACCTGGGAGTGTCGGAGGTGTACCTGGGAGGCCAGAGGTGTAGGGGGAGGTCTGAGGTACCTGGGAGTGTCAGAGGTGTACCAGGGAGTGTCAGAGGAAACCTAGGAGTGTCAGAGGTGTAATAAGGGAGGTCAGAGGTGTACTAGGGAGTATCGGAGGTTTACCTGGGAGTGTCGGAGGTGTACCTGGGAGTGCCAGAGGTGCACTCTTGGGAGCGTCAGATGCATACCTGGAGGCTGGGCAGGTACCTGGGAGGTCAGAGGTTTACCTGGGAGTGTCGAAGGTGTACATGGAGTGTCAGAGGTGTACCTGCAGCGTCAGCGATGTACCTGGGAGGTCAGAGGTGTGCCGGGAATGTCAGAGGTACCTGGGAGGTTCGAGGCCTGGGAGTGTCTGAGCTGTACCCGGGAGTGCTAGAGAACTACCAGGAGTGTCACAGGAGAACCTGGGAGTGTGAGAGGCCTGAGAGTGTGAGAGGCACTTAGAATGCCTGAGGTGAACCTGGGAGGCAGAGGATGTAACTGGGAGTCCTGAGGTGCCTGGGAGTGTCTGAGGTGTACCTGGGAGCAGCTGAGAGAACCAGGAGGAAAGAGGTACCTGGGAGGTCAGAGGTGTACCAGGAGGTCGGAGGTGTACCTGGAGTGTCAGAGGTGTACTAGGGAGGCCAGAGGAATACCTAGGAGGGTCAGAGGTGTACCTGGGAGTGTGAGGGGTGTACCTAGAGCACTGGGAGGTTTACCTGGGAGTGTCGGAGTTGTACCTGGGTGCACGGAGGCAGACCTGGGAGAGTCAGAGGTATTCAGAGAATGTGGAGGGCACATGGAGCACAGGTACCTGGGAGGTCAGAGGTGTACCTGGGAATGTCAGAGGTACCTGGGAGGTCTGAGTACCTGGGAGTGCTGGGCGGTACCTGGGAGGTTGGAGGTGTACCTGAGAGTGGTATAGGTGTATCAGGAGGACAGAGGAGTACCTAGAGCAAGTCAAAGGTACCTGGGAGTGTCAGAGGTACCTGGGAGTATCAGAGGCACCTGGGAGTGTCAGAGGTGTACCTGGGAGGCTGGGGATGTGTACCTGGGAGGTCAGAGGTACCTGGGAGTGTCGGAGGTACCTGCGAGTGTCAGAGGTGTACCTGGAGGTCAGAGGTACCTGGGAGTGTTGGGGTGTACCTGGGAGCATCTGTAGTACCTGGGAGTGTCTGAGGTACCTGGGAGGCCAGAGGTGTACCTGGGAGCGCTAGAGGTGTACCTGGGAGGTCAGGGGTGCCAGGGAGTGCTCAGTGGAGCACATGGGAGTGTCAGAGGTGTACCTGGGAATGTCAGAGATATACCTGGGAGGTAGAGGTGTACCTTGCAATGTTAGGAGGTGTACCTGGGAGTGTCAAAGGTGCACTGGGAGGTCAGGGGTACCAGGAGTGTCAGTGGAGCACATGGGAGTGTCAGAGGTACCTGAGAGTGTCGGAGGCACCTGAGAGCAGTCGGAGGTGTACCTGGGAGGTCAGAGGGGTACCAGAGGAGGTCAGAGGTGTACCTGGGAGAGTCGGAGGGCCTGGGAGGTACCTGGGTCCATGGTACCTGGGAGTGTCTGAGGTACCTGGGAGAGTCAGAGGTACCTGGAGAGTTGGGAGGTGTACTTGGGAGGTCAGGGGTGTACCAGGAGTGTCAGGTGAGACAAGCGGGAGTGCAGAGGTGTACCTGGAGTGTCAGAGGTGTACTTGGGAGTGCTGGGTGGTGTACCTGGGAGGTCAGAGGTGTGCCTGGGAGGTTGGGAGGTGCACTTGGGAGTGTCAGAGGAGCACCCTGGTGTGTCTGGAGGTGCACTCAGAGTGCTGAAAACCAGGGAGTGAAAGAGGCTTTACCTGGGAGGTTCGAGGTGTACCTGGGAGGCCAGAGGTGTGCCTGGGAGGTCAGAGGTGCACTTGGGAGTGTCAGAGGAGCACCTTGAGTGTCTGAGGTGTACCTGGGAGTCTAGGGGAAACCAGGGAGTGAAAGAGGTGCACCAGAGTGTCAGGAGGTACCTGGCAGTGTCAGAGTGTACACCGGGAAAGCCAGAGATGTACCAGGAGTGTAAGAGGTGTATCTGGGAGCAAGGACGTACCTGGAGTGTCAGAGGTGCACCAGGCATGTCAGTGGAATACTTGGGAGGCCAGAGGTGAACCTGGGAGGAGAGGTACCTAGGAGTGTCTGAGATGTACCTAGGGAGTGCCTGAGGTACCTGCAGGCCAGCGGTGTACCTGGGAGGCTGAAGGTACAAGGAGAGTGGTAGGTGTATCAGGAGTGGCAGAGGAGTACCTAGGAGGCCAAAGGTGTACCTGGGAGGCCAGGAGGTGTACCTGGGAGTATCAGGAGGTGTAACCTGGGAGTGTCGGAGGCACCTGCGAGGCTGTCAGAGGTGTACCTGGAGTGTCAGAGGTGTACCTGGGAGTGTCAGAGGTACCTGGGAGTATCTGGTGGTGTACCTGGGAGTGTCTGAGGTACCTGGAGCTGTCAGAGGTACCTGGGAGCGCTGAGAGGTGTACCTGGGAGGTTGGGGTGTGTGCAGGGAGTGCTGGGTGGGAGTACATGGGAGGTGGGGAGGTGTACCTGGGAGTGTTGGGGAGATGTACCTGGGAGTGTCAGAGGTACCTGGAATGTTAGAGGTGTACCTGGGAGTGTCAGAGGTGCACGGGAGTGCTAGGGGTGTACCAGGAGTGTCAGTGGAGCACATGGGAGGCCAGAGGTGCACCTGGGAGTGTCGGAGGTGCCTGAGAGGTCGGAGGTGTACCTGGGAGGTCAGAGGTGTACCACAGGGAGTGCTGGGGAGGTACCAGAGAGAGTGTCAGGAGGTACCTGGGAGTGTCAGAGGTGTACTTGGGAGTGTCAGAGGTACCTGGGAGTGTTGAGGCGGTGTACCTGGGAGTGTCTGAGGTGTACCTGTGAGTGTCAGAGAATACCCAGAGTGTTCGGAGGTGTACCTGGGAGGTCAGAGGTGTACTTAGGAGCATCGGAGGTTTCTGGAGTGTCGGAGGTGTACCTGGGAGCACAGAGGTAGGGGAGGTTCTGAGGTGACCTGGGAGTGTCAGAGGGTATCTGGGAGGTCGGACGTGTACCTGGGAGTGTAGAGGTGTACCAGAATGTCAGTGAGTACCTGGGAGGTCAGACGGTACCTGAGAGTGTCAGAGAGGTGTACCTGGGAGGTCAGAGGTGTACCTGGGAGGTCAGAGGTGTGCCAGAGAGTGTCAGAGGTGTACCTGGGAGGTTCGAGGTACCTGGGAGTGTCTGGGTGTACATGGGAGCATTCAGCAAATGGGAGTGTTGAGTACTGAGCAAGTCAGAGGTGTACCTAGGAGTGTCTGAGTACCTAGGAGTGTCAGAGGTGTGCCTGGGAGTGTCTGAGGCACTGGGGTGTCAGGAGAAGCACCAGGAGTGTCACAGGAGGACCTGGGAGGTGGAGAGGTGTACCTGGGTGGGAGGTGCACTTGGGAGTGTCAGAGGTGTACCTGGGAGTGTCAGCGGTGTACCTGGGAGGGTCTGAGGTACCTGTGAGCAGCTGGAGGAATACCTAGAGTGTCAGGAGGTACCTGGGAGTGTCAGAGGTGTACTTAGGAGTATCGGAGGTTTCCTGGGAGTGCCGGAGGTACCTGGGAGTGTCAGAGGTGTAAGGGGAGGTCTGAGGTGTACCTGGAGTGTCAGACGTGTACCAGGGAGGTCAGAGGAATACCCAGAGTGTCAGAGGTACATGGGAGTGTCAGAGGTGTACTTAGGAGCACGGAGGTTTACCTGGGAGGCGGAGGTGTACCTGGGAGGCTGAGGTGTACTTGGGAGCGTCAGATGATACCTGGGAGGTTGGGGTGTACCTGGGAGTGTCAGAGGTTTACCTGGGAGTGTCGGAGGTGTACATGGAGTGTCAGAGGTGTACCTGGTGTTGAAGGTACCTGGGAGGTCAGAGGTGTGCCTGAATGCCAGGAGGTGTACCTGGGAGGTCAGAGGTGTACCTGGGAGAGTCAGAGGGGGAGGTCTGAGGTACCTGGGAGGGAGAAGGCACCTGGGAGTGTTCATGGTACCTGGGAGGTCAGAGGTGTAACTGGGAGTGCCAGGGGTGTACCAGGAGTGCAGGGGGAGTACCTGGGAGTGTCAGAGGTTTACCTGGGAGTGTCAGAGGTGTACCTGGGAGGTCAGAGGTGTATCTGGGAGAGCCGGACGTACCTGGGAGCTCAGAGGTGTACCAGGGAATGTCAGTGGAGTACCTGGGAGCTCAGACGTGTACTGAGAGCGCGGAGGTACCTGGGAGGTCAGAGGTGTACCTGGGAGGTCAGAGGTGTACCAGAGAGTGTCAGAGGTGTACCTGGGAGTGTCTGAGGTGTACCTGGGAGTGTCTGGGGTGTGCCTGGGAGTATCTGCGTGTACCTGGGAGGTCTGAGGTACCTGGGAGTGTCAGAGGTGTACCTGGGAGCGTCAGAGGTGTACCTGGGAGGTCAGGGTGCCAGGAGGCTGAGGTGAGCACATGGGAGTGTCAGAGGTGTACCTGGAATGTCAGAGGTACCTGGAGGCAGAGGTACCTGGGAATGTTAGAGGTACCTGAGTGTCAGAGGTGTACTTGGAGTGTCAGGGGTACCAGGAGGTCAGTGAGAGCTGGGAGTGTCAGAAGGCTACGTGGGAGTGCCGGAGGTGTACCTGGAGTGTCTGGGGTGTACCTGGGAGTATTCAGTGGTGTACCTGGGAGTGTCTGAGGTGTACCTGGGAGGCCGAGGTAACCTGAGAGTGTCAGAGGTGTTCTTGGGAGTGTCAGGGGTGTACCAGGAGTGTCAGTGGAGTACATGGGAGTGTCAGAGGTGTACCTGAGAGTGTTGGAGGTGTACCTGGAGGCTGAGGATGTGTACCTGGGAGGTCAGAGGTACCAGAGTGTCAGAGGTACCTGGGAGAGCCGGAGTGTACCTGGGAGTGTCTGGGTACCTGGGTGTATCTGGTGGTGTACCTGGGAGTGTCTGAGGTATACCTGGCAGTGTCGGAGGTACCTGGGAGGTCAGTGGTGTACTTGGGAGGTTGAGGGGTGTACCAGGGAGGTCAGTGGAGTACATGGGAGCAAGGTGGAGGTACCTGAGTGTCGGAGGTGTACCTGGGAGGTCAGAGGTGTACCTGGGAGTGTCAGAGGTACCTGGGAGTGTAAGAAGTGTACCTGGCAGTGTCGGAGGTGTACCTGGGAGGTCAGAGGTGTCTGGGAGGTCGGAGGTGTACCTGGCCGTGTCAGCGGTGTACCTGGGAGTGTCAGAGATGTTCCAGGAAGCTGTCCATACCTGGGAGGTGAGAGGTGCCTGGGAGTGTCAGAGGTACTTGGAGTCAGAGGTACCTAGAGTGTCAGCGGTGTACCTGGGAGGCTTGAGGTGTACCTGGGAGCATCAGAGGTGTGCCTGGGAGGTCAGAGGTGCATGGGAGTGTCAGAGAGCACCTGGAGATCTGAGTACCTGGGAGGTCAGAAAACCAGGAGGAAAGAGGTGTACCTGGGAGGTTGGGAGGTGTAAGGGGGTGTCTGAGGTACCTGGGAGGTCAGAGGTGTACCAGGGAGTGTCAGAGGAATACCTAGGAGGTCAGAGGTGTACCTGGGAGGTCAGAGGTACTTGGGAGAGCTCGGAGGTGTACCTGAGTGCTCGGCGGTGTACCTGGGAGCACAAGAGAGCACTGGGAGGTGTGAGAGGTGTACCTGGGAGCACAGAGGTGAGCCTGGGAGT
>NW_024735075.1:0-3072 GCF_018991925.1 Homarus americanus
TCTGTGTCTGTCTCTGTTTATGTGTCTGTCTCTGATTCTGTGTCTATCTCTGTTTATGTCTGTCTCTTTTCTGTGTCTGTCTCTGTTTCTGTGTCTGTCTATTTCTATTTCTTTTCTCTGTTTCTGTGTCTGTCTCTGTTTCTGTGTCTGTCTCTTTTTCTGTGTCTGTCTCTGTTTCTGTTTCTTTCTCTGTTTCGGTGTCTGTTTTTGTTTCTGTGTCTGTCTGTTTCTATGTCTGTCTCTTTTTCTGTGTCTGTCTCTGTTTATGTGTCTGTCTCTGATTCTGTGTCTGTCTCTGTTTGTGTCTGTCTCTTTTTCTGTTTCTTTCTCTGTTTCGGTGTCTGTCTCTTTTTCTGTGTCTGTCTCTGTTTCTGTTTCTTTCTCTGTTTCTGTGTCTGTCTGTTTCTATGTCTGTCTCTTTTTCTGTGTCTGTCTCTGTTTATGTGTCTGTCTCTGATTCTGTGTCTGTCTTGTTTCTGTGTCTGTCTCTGATTCTGTGTCTGTCTCTCTTTTTGTCTGTCTCTGTTTCTGTGTCTGTCTCTGTTTCGGTGTCCGTCTCTTTTTCTGTGTCTGTCTCTGTTTCAGTGTCTGTTTTTGTTTCTGTGTCTGTCTCTGTTTCTGTGTCTGTCTCTTTTTCTGTGTTTGTCTCTGTTTCTGTGTCTGTCTCTGTTTCTGTGTCTGTCTCTTTTTCTGTGTCTGTCTCTGTTTATGTGTCTGTCTCTGATTCTGTGTCTGTCTCTGTTTCTGTGTCTGTCTCTTTTTCTGTGTCTGTCTCTGTTTCTGTTTCTTTCTCTGTTTCGGTGTCTGTCTCTGTTTCTGTGTCTGTCTCTGTTTCTGTGTCTGTCTCTTTTTCTGTGTCTGTCTCTGTTTATGTGTCTGTCTCTGTTTATGTGTCTGTCTCTGTCTCTGTGTCTGTTTCTTTTTCTGTGTTTGTCTCCGTTTCTTTGTCTGTCTCTGTTTCTGTTTCTTTCTCTGTTTCGGTGTCTGTTTTTGTTTCTGTGTCTGTCTGTTTCTATGTCTGTCTCTGTTTCTGTGTCTGTCTCTTTTTCTGTGTCTGTCTCTGTTTCTGTTTCTTTCTCTGTTTCGGTGTCTGTTTTTGTTTCTGTGTCTGTCTGTTTCTATGTCTGTCTCTGTTTCTGTGACTGTCTCTTTTTATGTGTCTGTCTCCGTTTCTTTGTCTGTCTCTGTTTCAGTTTCTGTCTCTCTCTCCGTGTCTGTCTCTTTTTCTTTGTCTGTCTCTGTTTCTGTGTCTGTCTCTTTTTCTGTGTCTCTCTGTTTCTGTGTCTGTCTTCTTTGTTTCTGTCTTTTTGTGTCTGTCTCTGTTTCTGTGTCTTTCTCATTTCTGTGTCTGTCTCTGTTTCTGTGTCTGTCTCTGTTTCTGTGTCTGTCTCTGTTTCTGTGTCTGTCTCTGTTTCTGTGTCTGTCTCTTTTTCTTTGACTGTCTGTGTCTCTGTGTCTGTCTCTTTTTCTGTGTCGGTCTCTGTTTATGTGTCTGTCTCTGTCTCTGTGTCTGTCTCTATTTCAGTGTCTGTCTCTGTGTCTCTCTCTGTTTCTATGTCTGTTTCAAGTTCTGTGTCTGTCTCTTTTTCTGTGTTTGTCTCTGTTTCTGTATCTGTCTCTGTTTCTGTGTCTGTCTCTATTTCTATGTCTGTCTCTGTTTCTGTGTCTGTCTCTTTTTCTGTGTCTGTCTCTGTTTCTGTGTTTGTCTCTGTGTCTGTCTCTGTTTCTATGTCTGTCTCTGTTTCTGTGTCTGTCTCTGTTTCTGTGTCTGTCTCTGTTTCTATGTCTGTCTCTGCCTGTGTGTCTGTCTCTGTTTCTGTGTCTGTCTCTGTTTCTGTGTCTGTCTCTGTTTCTGTGTCTGTCTCTGTTTCTGTGTCTGTCTCTTTTTCTGTATCCGTCTCTTTTTCTGTGTCTGTCTCTGTTTCTGTGTCTGTGTCTGTTTTTGTCTCTGTCTCTGTTTGTGTCTGTCTCTGTTTGTGTCTCTGTCTCTGTTTCTATGTCTGTCTTTTTTCTTTGTCTTCTCTCTGTTTCTGTGTCTGTGTCTGTTTTTGTCTCTGTCTCTGTTTTTGTCTGTCTCTGTTTCTGTGTCTGTCTCTGTTTCTGTGTCTGTCTCTTTTTCTGTGTCCGTCTCTTTTTCTGTGTCTGTCTCTGTTTCTGTGTCTGTGTCTGTTTTTGTCTCTGTCTCTGTTTGTGTCTGTCTCTGTTTCTGTGTCTGTCTCTGTTTCTGTGTCTGTCTTTTTTCTTTGTCTTCTCTCAGTTTCTGTGTCTGTGTCTGTTTTTGTCTCTGTCTCTGTTTGTGTGTCTGTCTCTGTTTCTGTGTCTGTCTCTTTTTCTGTGTCCGTCTCTTTTCTGTGTGTCTGTCTCTGTTTCTGTGTCTGTGTCTCTGTCTCTGTTTTTCTGTGTCTGTCTCTGTTTCTGTGTCTGTCTCTGTTTTCTGTGTCTGTCTCTTTTTCTGTGTCCGTCTCTTTCTGTGTCTGTCTCTGTTTCTGTGTCTGTGTCTGTTTCTGTGTCTGTATCTGTTTCTGTGTCTGTCTCGGTTTCTGTGTCTGTCTCTGCTTCAGTGTCTGTCTCTTTTTCTGTGTCCGTCTCTTTTTCTGTGTCTGTCTCTGTTTGTGCCTGTCTCTGTTTGTGTCTGTCTCTGTTTCTGTGTCTGTCTCTGTTTGTGTCTGTCTCTTTTTCTGTGTCTGTCTTTGTCGCTGTTTCTGTATCATTTTCTGTGTCTGCCTCAGTTTCTATGTCTGTCTCTGTTTGTGTCTGTCTCTTTTTCTGTGTCTGTCTTTGTCGCTGTGTCTGTCTCTATTTCTGTGTCTGTTTCTGTTTCTATGTCTGCCTTTTTTCTTTGTCTTCTCTGTTTCTGTATAAGTCTCAGTTTCTGTGTCTGTCTCTGTTTCTAGGTCCGTCTCTGTGTCTGTCTCTCTTTTTCTCTGTCTCTGTTTGTGTCTGTCTTTGTTTCTGTGTTTGTCTCTGTTTCTGTGTCTGTCTCTGTTTCTGTGTCTGTCTCTGTTTCTGTGTCCGTCTCTTTTTCTGTGTCTGTCTCTGTTTCTGTGTCTGTCTCTGTTTTTGTGTCCGTCT
>NW_024735076.1:0-17398 GCF_018991925.1 Homarus americanus
GTGTTCTGTGAGTAAAAGTTTCCTCTCAACAGGCTGGTGAACCATGAATACCAAGAGCATTGTATTCCTGCTGGTGCTGGTGATCGTGGCCGTCACCGTTGTCAATGGTGAGTCACCTTAATTATATTTTATCTCAGTCCAGTGTTTGCTGAGTTGCCCAGGTTCTTGGCGAGCCACTCCTGCGCTTGATGCGTCATTTCATTGTTGATGAGTCATTCTAGACGTCTAGAATATGGTGACACATCCTGATGCTTGAAGATAGGCAAAAATATGATGAGATCGCCTTGTCAGTTTTAAGTAAACCTTTCTTACAAGGAAATTTACGAAATTTTATTCAATCACCTCTTTTTTAAATTTAAAGTAATCTCTTTCATACATTGAAAAATAATGCATTGAACACCTCTTCCGATGCTTCGATATTGCATTAAGAATGACATAGTGTTGTTACGAGTTTCTTTTTAATAATGGTTTCAGAAAATGCAAAGCTTTGAATACATCCTTACACACACATATATATATATATATATATATATATGTATATATATATATATATTTCATTAGCCCAATAAAGCACGCGGACTTCTATCATTTCAGAATCCATTTTACCAAATCCATATATATTTCATTAGCCCAATAAAGCACTGCGCCTTAAGCTCGTTGAACAGGCTTTGTGTGAAATATAACAAAGTCTAGGACTGCTTTTGTATCCTGGTGGTCCAGCGGTTAGCATTCCCCAGTCACAGTCATGGGCTCGTTGGCCGTGGGTTCGAATCCTGGCGAGTTGAGGTGTTGATTGTATGTAGAAGTCCGCATGCTTTATTGGGCTAATGAAATATATATGGATCCTCGTGTTTCGAAGGCGGATTTGGTAAAACGTTACTCTGACCACCTACGTGATACGGGTAGTCCCCATTAGAGGTTCACGGCGCCTTAAGCTCGTTGAACAGGCTTTGTGTGAAATAAAACTAAGTCTAGGACTGTTTTTGTATCCTGGTGGTCCAGTGGTTAGCGTTCCCTGGTCACAGTCATGGGCTCGTGGGCCGCGGGTTCGAATCCTGGCGGGTTGAGGTGTTGATTGTATATATATATATATATACATATATATATATATTTATATATATATATATGTATATATATTTAATATACATATGAAGTCCTTTTCATTTATTTTTCATGGTCTTTTTCAAATTTCTCTATCTGTTTTTACTTAAATCCAGTATGTTGAGTTTTAACAAATAACAACAACTAAAAAACTTAATATTCAATTAAATTCTCAGCTTTAAGTAAAGGTAATGTGAACAACTCATAATAATACTGCGGGTGACGATAGGATGGGCTAAACTAGTCATATAACCTTAATACCGTGTATCAGTGTTACATGAACACCTGAGTGCCGTGTACAAGTGTTACATGAACAACTTAATACTGTGTACCAGTGTTATATGAACGCCTTTGTACCGTGTACCAGTCTTACATGAACACAAAGTACCGTGTACCAGTGTTCATGAACACCTTCGCACGAAATAGCAACAAGGAGATCTCTAAGTGTGGCATCTTTTTTCCCTCGCCTATATTCTTCCATGACAAAAGTGAAATATCTGGGTTAGTGGATTTCACAATCTGCTTCTAACGCCCTCCTTTCGTCTCCAACAGGAAGCATCAAGTATCCCTGCCCACAAGTCAACGGGTTTTGTGTAAGTTTTTGTAGTTACGGACAAGAAATATCTACCGGCATCTGCTACGGCAATAATATATGTTGCAGGGTAAAACAGCCTTACCACTAGTCCACAACAGTGGCCAGACCTGACGGACGCCACCATGACCTATAAGAAGACACCCTCAACTGTGTTTGGTGATCATCGACGAAACTTCTGTTTTCACATGCGATTCGAGAACTTGCTTTACCTATGATTTTTTTTAAGCATTTGAATTCTGCAACAACCTTTATTTTCTTGTTCTTGCACATTTTAAGAAATGATGGAGAATATTAGTAAAATTTAATTTAACTTGAGACTTGCGTCATTAGCATGCGCATCTGCTTATTTTTGACGTGTATTGCCTTGTTAATTCCCTCATCTATAAATGATAACATTTATCTTTGTTTTGAGATCTTGATAATAAAATTGTTATGCTAAAACTGAAATAAATGCCTCTTATACCAACACTTATTCCCTCATTGGACTAGTAAGAGACCCGTTTTGTAAAGTTAGTACTGTATGTTTACTGTCACCTGAACACAGTGTAAGGAGTCGGAGAAACGGTTTTACTCCACTGCTGTAACAACATAAGTAACTTTTGGAGCAGGAAAAAGGAAAGTGACCGAATGAGAACAGAAGAGAAGGGAGAGAAGATAGCATGTACTGTACCCAAAACTTATATAAGCATCTACCCAACTTTTCCTTGTAAACCATTGTCTGCCTAAATGGTTTCACACATACCTTTAACTGAAATAGTGTGAAAAGTTCTCCAGGCATTTTTTCAGTGAAAATTTATTAATTTATGTATAGAATTGATGTAAGAAATGTGTTATAAATACTAATGATAAGATTAAGTAATAAATTACGTATAAAACTCATAATTAATAAGCTATTTAAAGAAAAATTCGCTTTAACAAAATTCTTCTAAGAAGATACAAAAGTCAAACGAGTGTTATACAGGAGAATAACAACAAAGAAATTGTTAATGATAAGAACGACTCAACAAAAGTTCTTCATTGGATTACAAAGTGAATTACTGAGTACAAAATTAGTAAGAACAAAAAATAAGCTTATTTAATAAATTTGTTCAAAGATCACAGTTCTCACAGGAGCAAGAAAATAATGCAATCACAGTGAATGCATTTGACCAACTATTTTCATCACCCATACTGCTACCTCTTGATCTGCCCATTGACAAAGCAGTCTATAGAGGTGTGAACTGCCGGAGACATTCAAAAAAAATTTTCATCCAGGTGTAACAGCATCTTTGCTTTATATAAATACACCCCAATGAATAACATCATGTTATTCATCAAATTATTCACCAAGTGATTTACCATGTTGTGTATGACTAGATCACTGAAGTTGCATCTATCACGGGGGTCGAGCTGATTCAGTAAACACCGCTCGCTTCCTACCACTCTCTCACGCCCAGTGGGGAGCAGTTCACTCCATACCGCTATACAGGGAAGTTTACACTTAGCAGAAGTATTATCTCAAAGTAATTTACGTAACACTTCCCTGGAAAGAATTCACAATATATTATCTCAGATTATATCTGTGGATATACGGTACTTTCTTTCAGTTTAAAAATAGAAAATGCCAAGAAGTGTTTACATCAAGCCCTGCCACTTCAGAGTTCCAGAACTTAATTAAAACAATTAATGTGATACCAAAACAGCTCTCACACTTGGTGTCAAACAGTGAGACGAATTCTATACACTTGTACAGCACTCAAAAAAAAAAGAAAATATTGATGACACAAGTGACATTCTAAGTGAATCATCATCAAACAAAGTATTTTAGTGGGAAATAGGTGGACAGTGGTTATAAACACCTGCAAAACGTCTACACAGAAATCCAGTGGTAACAAAGATAATATAAAGACTTGCTGACATAGCAGTCAACCCGCCAGCATCAGCTCACAGATCATGGTGACCCAAATGGAGCCGACACCAGACGAGCCTACCCGAGTGTTGTCTTAGTGTCCTAGCTAGCTAATAGCCAGCCAGCCAACCAGCAGCCAGCACTACAACACACGAGTACTAGGAAAGTTGTCATCGTGGTTCCAACAAGCAGACAAGCTGGCAGCCTCTTGATTAAACAATCAAGCCTCTCCAGTGTACAAGAAAGGTCAGCCCCAGGTTGATCGCCGCAAGAAAGGTCAGCCCCAGGTTGATTGCCATAAGAAAGGTCTGCCCCAGGTTGATCGCCGCAAGAAAGGACAGCCCCATGTTGATCGCCATAAGAAAGGTCAGCCCCCAGGTTGATTGCCATAAGAAAGGTCAGCCCCCAGGTTGATTGCCACAAGAAAGGTCAGCCCCAGGTTAATCACTGCTAGAAGGAACAGCCCCAGGTTGATCGACATAAGAAAGTTCAGCCGCCAGGTTAATCATGACAAGAAAGGACAGCCCCAGGTTGATCGCCACAAGAAGTGTGATGCCATGCTTCCCAGAGTGGGGCGTCTTTAACTTCTGGCGTCGAAACTCTACAGATTCTTTGGTCAGTTAGATCACAAACAATCATTATCTTACAGACTCCACAAACACAAGTGAACTTCCAGAAGTCTTCAAACGCAGTCAATATAAAATAAATTATATGCACAACGGTCTAAAAGCAAAATTAAATAACACATTTATAAAGTAAGAGAGGACCCAAACAAAGTATATATACTTTTAATAATTTTAATTCTCTTTCTCTTCATTTCCATAACTCATTATAAATACTTTTCCACTACTCCTTGAGTGGGCAACATAGTATAATGGAACAGAACACAATGCGAGGAAAATATATATGAATAGGAAAAGTATAGAGAGTAGGAATGTAAAGATAGGAAACTTGGTAGCTTGGCCGGGATGTTATTTACTCAGCGTCAATACGCTTATCTTATCTCGTGTGTCAATACACATATATTACTTCTTAAAGGGACAACTTGTTAAACACCTCTTCGATACAACTATTTATTAATTCACTCAATGACATGGACACATTAATATCACTATTATATCGGGGTACTAACACATTATGTTTTACGTTACTCGACACTGACTCTCGGACACCCCTGAATGAATACACTTCCCACAGTAGGTAACTCACCCAAGGAATCGCTCTGACAAGACTCACGTGTACCCTGGCGTAGGCCCAGTGGATGCTTGGCTGCCTCCTATGGGAGGCCTCTGCTTAGCTGGGGTCTGGTCGGGAAGTCCCCCTCCCGACCTGGGGAGAGGACAAGCGTGAACTCTGAGAATCTTCAGAGCAATGTTCGTCTCCTCAGAACGTTCGAATGGCCACCAGGATCAGGAAGGATAATGGCCAGAATGAAAATCAGAACCAGAATGATCATGGAATGGGACTGTAGGGCCTTTATATGCATTATCGTAGCTAGGGGGGGGGGCGGTCCGCCCCGGGCGGCACTTTTGGGGGGCGGCACTTTTGGGTCTGCTCATCACCCATATCTGCAGCTACTGGAGACGTTAATCCATCCCTTTGTATCGGCGGCAAGTTAATCCCTGTCGTGTCTGACCTAACACCTGACCCACATCTGTCTCCTACTATTCAGAACGAGTTTATAGAAATTTTGGGAGAAAACGTAAGAAGCAAAGTCATCAAGCAAGTAAAAGAAGCAAAGTACTTTTCCATGATATTCGACAGCACTCCTGATATTTCACATAAGGATCAAACGAGCCAAGTTTTACGCTATGTTATGATAAGAACATAAGAACATAAGAACATAAGAAAGTGGGATACTGCAGGAGGCCGACTGGCCCATACAGGGCAGATCCCTTTCACACCCATCCCAGCACTTCCATGTGCCTATCCAACTTCGTCTTGAAGCTCCCTAGCGTCCCCGATCCTACTATAGCACTCGGTAGCCTATTCCACATATCCACAACTCTATTACCAAACCAGTGCTTGCCTATATCCTTTCTGAATCGGAATTTATCTAATTTAAATCCATTTGTTCTAGTTATTTCGTTATTACTGAGCTTCAGAACATCTTCCATTTTACCCTTGTTAATCCCACTTTCCCACTTGTACACCTCTATCATATCTCCCCTAACTCTACGCCTCTCTAATGAATGTAAGCCTAAGCTCTTCAGTCTTTCTTCATATGGAAGGTTTCTAATATTATGGATCATTTTTGTCATTCTTCTTTGTACTCTCTCCAAAGAATCTATGTACATTCTATAATAAGGACACCAGAACTGAACCGCATAATCCATGTGTGGCCTCACTAATGCTAGGTAAAGTTTGAAGATAACGTCAGCAGTTCTGTTACTCACAGACCTAGATATGAACCCAAGAATCCTGTTTGCCTTGTTGCGAACGCTAATACATTGTTTTCTAGGTTTCAAGTCGTTGCTAACAAATACACCTAGATCGTTTTCACAAACTGAGTTTTCTATTTCCGTGTTACCTAGTTTATACTTTAACGTTTGTATTCGTCTTCCCTATCTGTAGTACCTTGCATTTACCAGTATTAAAATTCATTTGCCAGTCTACTGACCACTCATGTAAGGTATCTAGATCTCTTTGAAGGTGTTCAAAGTCACTGTCTGAATTTATCACTCTCCCCATTTTGGTATCATCTGCAAATTTACTAATCCTACTAGTTATGCCTAAATCAAGATCATTAATGAATATAACAAACAGCAGAGGGCCTAATACAGATCCCTGGGGAACTCCGCTTTTGACCGCACCCCAGTCTGACTTTAATCCATTTATGCTGACTCTTTGTTTCCTACCAGTTAACCATGACCTAATCCATTTTAATACTGATCCACCTATTCCATGTGCTTCTACCTTCCTTATCAATCTCTCATGAGGGACTCTATCGAATGCTTTACTGAAATCTAAATAAATTATATCATATGACTTATCATTATCTACTGCTTCATATACTTCTGAGAAAAAGCTAAGCAAATTTGTGAGACAAGAACGTCCCTGGGTGAACCCGTGCTGAGAAGAATGAATTAAGTTGAATGTTTCAAGGTGGCTTCTGATTTTTGTAGCAATAATTGACTCTAGCAACTTGCCTATGATTGACGTGAGACTAATGGGACGGTAATTTGATGCTATTGATTTATCACCCTTTTGAAAATCGGAACTACATTTGCAAGTTTCCAAGCTTCTGGCACTAGGCCCGATTCTAATGACTTATTAAATAAAACTGCTAATGGATTACTCAACTCATCTCTACATTCTTTTAATATTCTAGCATATACCTCGTCTGGACCAGGCGATTTATGAGGCTTCAGTTTGTTAATTACTTTAAGCACATCGTTACTAGTAATATTGATATTCATCAACATATTTTCTATACTGTCGTTATATACCTTATGAACTTCTGGAAACTGTGCTAGGTTTTCATTTGTGAATACGGAGCGAAAATGACTATTTAACGTACTACACATTTCTAACTCATCATCAGTCATTTCTCCTGTCGTAGTTTTAAGGGGACCTATTGTATCTCTAACCTTTGATTTATACAGTTGATAAAAAGCTTTGGGGTTATTTTTCGATTCGTTTGCTACCTTGATTTCATAATTTCTCTTTGCTTTCCTAATTTCTGTTTTTACCTGTCTTGTTAGGTTCTGATAGTAACCAAGTAAGTGATTTTCGCCTTTCTTAACTTTTCTATATACTCCTTTCTTTTTCCCTAGAAGATCTAAGAGTCTATTATTCATCCATTTTGGTTGGTTCCGTATCGATCTGAATTTTCTTTTAGGGATGTGTTTATTTTGGGCATTATTGATTGTCGCAATAAATTGTTCATAAGTAGCTGCTAAATTAAATTCGGGTTATCCCGTCCTAAGTTGACAGTTTCCGGAGGTGTGGGGGGGATTAATCTTTTGACCATAGGGTCATCCCTTAGGTCTCTCCTTAAGCTACCGTAATTAGCCTTCCTAAAATCCGGGATCAAGGCCGAATTTTCCTTCTTCCTGCCATCCCATATTGTGTTAAAATATATGGCTTTATGATCACTGTTTCCTAGTTCGTCTCCAATCCCAACATCTTTTACTAGATTTTCATTATTACTGAGAACTAAATCGAGGATATTATTTCCTCTAGTGGGCGAGTTTATGAATTGATATAAAAAACTATCTTGTACTACTTCTAGAAAATCTTCAGATTCATTATCGCTAAGTTGATTTTTCCAATCTATGCCTGAAAAGTTGAAATCGCCTAGAATACATACATTGTTTCTATCAGATGCCTTCTTTATTTCCTCCCATAGCAATTTTCCATCGTTCCTACTCAAATTAGGTGGTCTATATATAACACCAATGACTACGGATTCACTGCCCTCACCAATCTCTACCCAAATACTTTCATTGTCGCTATTTGTTTTAATGTTTGATTTATTGCAGCTTTTTAATGACACCCTGATATACACTGCTACACCGCCACCTCTCCTTCCTACTCTGTCAAATTTAAATAGGTTATATCCTGGAATATGAAATTCTGCTAAAAAATGCTTGCTGTTTGAATTTATCCATGTTTCCGTTATTGCAGTTATATCTATGTTCTCTTTACTAACAATGGCCCTGAGCTGGTCCATTTTGTTACACAGGCTTCTACTATGGAGATAAGGTGAAGGTTGTGGAATCATTTGTCGATTTCATTGAAACAAAAGGTAAAACCGCCGAGAATATTTCAATGATGATTTTGGAAAAATTAGAGAAAGACGGAATTGATATTCAAAATTGTAGAGGGCAAGCATATGATAATGCTGCGGTGATGGCTGGTGTTCATACTGGTGTTCAGAAACGTATCAAGGAAATTAATAAAAAAGCAGAATTTGTCGCTTGTACAAATCACTCGCTGAATTTGGCGGGTGTTCATGCAGCTTCTGTTGCTGTGAATTCTGTTACCTTTTTTGGATGTGTGGAGCGTTTGTTTGTATTTTTTTCTTCATCAACCCATCGCTGGGATGTTCTAACTTCAGTCACTGGTCAAAGTGTCAAGCGCATAATAGAAACTCGGTGGAGTGCGAGGGGAGAAGCTGTAAGTGTTGTAAAGAAACATTTCTCAAAAATCTTAAGTGCCCTAGAAAAGTTAACTGGTGAAGAAGAAAATACAGCTACCAGGGCAGATGCTGGTGTTCTACTTGGTGCGTTGCAATCATTTTCCTTTTTGTGCTTTCTTGGCCTGTGGGGACCCGTCCTTCTAGAAATTAACGACACACAGACTTACCTCCAAACCAAGGGCTTGAACATACAACAATGTGATATAAAACTCAGGGCATTAGAAACATTTCTAGTTGAAAACAGGGACAAGCTAGTGAGTAATGGAGTTAACTATGCCAAAGAAATTTGCAATGATCTGGGGATAGTCATGGAGCGTCAGCGTCGACCCAAAAAGAAGAAACAAATGTTTGGTGAAGGATCACGAGATGCTGAATTGCCATACGACATTGAATTGAGGAGAGAAATGTTTTCTTCGCTGGACAGAGTGATCCAAGAAATAACTTTGAGATTTCAACAGCTTCATGAACTTGCTGAGAAATATGCCTTCCTTACCCCATTGAATCTTTTGGATGATAAATATGAGTGTCAAATAGATCACGATCACGACGACATTGATAAAGAGGAGTTCCTCGTTGAGAGAAAAAGACTTCAGCATTTTGTTGCTGTTGCTGCTATAACTATTAAAGACAGAATACAGACGTGGAAAGAAGGCCCCCTTGAACTTTTGCAGTTTATTCAAAAGTATAACCTTGGGAACTCGGTTCCAAATATAGTAATAATGCTGAGGATTTTCCTCACAATTGCTGTTAGTGTTGCTACCTGTGAGAGGAGTTTTTCGAAACTAAAACTGATCAAGAATTACTTAAGATCTACTATGAGCACCTTGCGGTTGAGAAATCTTGCCATACTGTCTATAGAGCGACAATTGACAGATGAAATAGTTTTTGACAATGTCATTGAAGAATTTGCCAACAAAAAAACAAGAAAAGTTACTTTGTAGAAAGTTGTAGTTTTCATTTCAGAAATAAAGATGGTCCTAATTTTTTACACTTTTTTTACTTTTTTCCCTATCCTATATGTCGTTTTTGCTTTTTGTTTAACTGTTACTTATAAAGTTTAAGTATGTTTGGGGTGTATTTAAAGCATACTATATTTGAGTATGTGAAAGTACAGTAATATTATATTGGTACACAAACTATTTAATATATATATATATATATATATATATATATATATATATATATATATATATATATATATATATATATATATATATATATATACATATATATATATATATATAAGAGTGAGTCACTGTGCAATATGTATTTTTTGTGGGGGCACGAGGGGGGGCGGCAAACTCAAGGGCCGCCCCGGGCGGCACACACTCTAGCTACGCCACTGTTTATATGGGGTCGGCCCAGCCGGCCTCTGACCTCTAACCAATTATCACTAAACTGGTTAGATCTGGATAGTTGTGTGCAGGTGTGGTCCTGCCCAGGTGTCTGGGTTAGGTGAGGTTGTAGGTCACCCGGCTAACTTACGTCATTAGCGGGCGTGGTCAAGTCCCTAGGGTCGACCTGAGGTGTGTCAACCCGGAATGTGGTGGTACCACGAGGTCTGCAGTGTACTTGCTGTTATATGTGACATAATTCTGGGCTGTAAGCTTTGGTCTGACAATCAATCACTACAATAGTGAGCGTTATACTGAAAGTGAAGTGATATATATCCCTATTTATGGACCCTCTTCCAAAATTTGAGGGTTTTAAATAGGAAATTAGTGACCCAGACTCAGGTAATCAGTCATCTATAGACTCACAGGAGCTAGCTGCAACTGCTAGTGAAGAATTACCACAAAATAGCCAAATAGAGTTAACACCTACTGACTCCTTAACTAGCTGTGAAAATTTCATAGATTCTCAGCTCGGGGATTTACACAGCATACAACTTAGGTCATGTAACACTTACCCATTACCTTTACCTGTTAACAATGCTAGTGTTTTAACTATCACAGCAAAATGGCTACAGATGGTTCTATTAACCCACAGACTTCATCGGTTTATCAAACTGTAAGAACACTTACAAATAACATCAAGGTACAATAATTACTGCAGAATATACTGATTCTAACACCTTAACATAATGCGAAAAAATTATGTTACCAACGATAGGGATCAAATCTCTTACATCCGGAGCAACGTCAAAACCGGTAGTAAGGTACATAGAACGATGTATGCTACAGCCTTTGATGATGAAACCCTTGTTTATAAAACTTTTAGGAACCATTTCATATATTTTTTCGGGTCAGGAACAAAAGGAGGTGCGCTTACTTGGATCTTCAGGGTGGCAGACTTTTAGAAGTACCAGTGTGTTTGCTCACAACACACAAGAAGCTCAGGTTATAGCCAGACACACTATGATGGATCTCAAAACTGTCATGAGATCCTCAAATTGGTTTGATGACGAAGGAAAAATAACTTGGGGAAATTTCTACAAGATCATTGAGTTCCAAAAGTCTATCATGGTGCTACAAAAACTACACTCAAGGCAGCTAGAAAGAAGGAATATAAACTAGGTACTAAGCTTGTAGATTACGTGGAGAAAATTTCTGATCCGGTGGAAACTACTCCGAGGGCTCTGTCAATAGACGCTTGTAACCAGTTCTAAGGAATAACCACAAACTACCACAGGAACCAATTGCAAAAAGATACCTTTTGCAAAATCTGCAAACGTAAGGGACATGCCACAGCTAATTGTTGGTTTGGAGGACAAAAGGACAAAAACCCATCTAACCTGCGGCAAGATCAAGGGAAAGTATCATCCCTGGACTCTAAAAATCCAGAGTATCGTGCTAAACCATAAAGTCCACAAGGACACAGCACAGCAAATAAAATGCCTACAAACACAAAGGGCACTCCGAATAAATGGTGTGTATTACATGAGTCCCCATACTATAATACAGAAGACTGCAAGAACATACAACGCATGAAGCAAGAGCATGAAAACCGACGGGAGACACGTAGTTCGGGGGAAGATGTGCATGTCCTGCAACACGATCTGGGATAGTGTCAACGGTGCAAGAAAACAATGCATCCATCACAGGCTCATAAATCTGAGAGTTAAACAAAGTGGAGGTGTTGGCTGTAACAGCGAGGATAGGTAACAATCAGTTATCCCTCGACATAGATACGGGAGCCTGTGCCCATGTTATTTCATTAGCATCGTTCAATGAACTTAAGCGACGATTTCCTCCTAATAAGTGACCAATAAGACCTACAGACATTCCTCTGTCTGGTGTGTCAGGAATCCAATTTAGACATAGCATGGGTGACAACGCTGCTAATCCGTTTTTCTATGTCTAGTAAAACTTTTCTGGCGAATATTTACATAGTTAAGGCATTCTCTTTGCCAGTGGCTGGGTTAATCAGTCTTTTGCACACTAAAGAAGAACAACATTAACGTTCAGCCAAGAAACCATACCATAACGCATAACTATAAAACTTATGACGCAATGCAAACTTCACATCCATTGCCTACCTTGGGTGTTCGTGGAATAACTACCTCGACAGGCGCGGAGTCAATCGCACAGAAGCTCCACCGAGTAGCTCAAAAGACATTCGGGATGAAAGCGGCAAGAACTGCATTTTAACAACTGTCTCAACTGTCGTACAACGGTTACACAGCAAGGAACTAACTAGAATCACAGTACGATTGCCAAATGTGAGTGAAGGAACAGATGTTGTGTATCTGAGTGAAAGTGTACAAGTGAATGCCTTGTCATTTGAGTCTACCTTAAGCACAGTCAGGTTAGGTAGTCTCATAGATATCCTTGTTCTCAGTAGAACTGGGGGACCTATAACTTTAAGAAAGGGATGTTGCTTGGGTGAGTTACAAGACTAGCGAGGTCATCCTAAAACTGTATCTTGCTCGTGTGAGACCACACCTGGATTACGCAGTTCAGTTCTGGTCACCGTATTACAGAATGGATATAGAATCCTTGGAAAGAATTCAGAGGAGAATGACAAGACTAATCCCGGGCATTAGGAACCTTGAGTATAGAGACAGGTTAAAGCATCTTAATTTGCACTCCCTCGAGAGACGTAGATCGAGGGGCGACCTGATAGAGGTGTATAAGTGGAAGGCAGGGCTAAACAAAGGGGACATTACAAAGGTACTCAAACTATCCAACCAGGAGCGAACTCGTAACAATGGTTTTAAATTAGTCAAATTTAGATTTAGGCGGGAAATAGGTAAACACTGGTTTGGAAACAGAGTAGTGGATGAATGGAACAAGTTACCAAATATCATCATTAACTCGAATAATCTGAATAGCTTCAAACATAGGTTGGATGCTTATATGAGCAATAGGGGTTGGGTGTAAACGGGACTGCCCAGTATGGGCAATAGGCCCGCTGCAGTTTCCTTTCTTATGTTCTTATGTTCTTATTCGTCACGGAACCAGTAAAATTGCCAATAGGTAGTGTAACACAACAGGAACCTACCGAAACTCACGTATTGAAGGTAAAGTAGATAAGAGTTAGTATTTTGTAAATTACTGTATCAACATTTTCTTATACGAGTACTACAATAACGAGAGTGTTGGCATCTAACACGACCTTTGTGACCTCTGCTCTGCTCTGCTACCATTCATTGTAAACTAGCTGCTATCCTTGGCAAAATTCAGTCACATGATCATTTGTAATTTTTTTTCTTAAGAGCTTGTGGTAAATAATAAGAACTTTCGCTATTTTTGAAAGTATCCATGGTTTTCTTTTTGGTCTTACTTTTAATGACGCATTCTGAGGGTGACCGAGTAGCAACCTGTTCGTGCTGTTGCTCCCAGGGTCACCAGGTCCCTGCAGGGGATGCCCTTAGCAGTATTAGATGCCTCCTTACACCAGCATCCTGAAGGCTACTTTTCCATTTTTCTCTTAATTTCTTTTCTTCCATTGTTCTTCATATCACCTTCCCCTTTCTCCCTGAGCCTCCACTAGTACGGGTGAACATGACAGCGGCTTACCCTCCCTCACCTTCCTGCCATAGAACTCCTCCTGGGTGCTGCGCCACAACAGAATTCATCTACAAATGAGGTTCAACATTTCCTCTTACAGCGTCTACGATAAACATGGCGGAGGTTCACGTCGTTGCCTGGTCTTTGTCCTGTCGACACTTAATCCTATAGGCAGATGTTTGATGATGATACACCGTGTTGATGTTATGTTCTTGTTCTTATTCCCAGAGACCTTGACTGCTCTCTTCAAGACCAACTTCAATGTCGAGTACCCGTTCGATCCACAGGAGTTGTTCGTCTTTGCTCTCATTGGGTAAGCGGGAGGTCTTCTCGACACAAAACATTACTCTCTCTCCATTGTGATTCATAACTTGATATGAGTTCTGTATGAAAACTTGTATCCTTATGCTTCTTACTTTGAGTCTCCTTTACAATTTATGTCTTTTGTTACCTTTTAAGATAAATATAAGAATTGATTATAGGATCCAAAGTGCAGATATATTTTGATTGTTATTGATGTAGCCCCTTCCAGAGCATATTAGTGGTGTTATTGGTGGCTTTGAACGTTGGTTACCATAGTGACTCTATCAACTTAGCAAATTTTCGTTAAGTAAAAGAAATACAGAGATATTTCTCTCTCAGTCGCCTCCACAGCAATACGCTCTCCTGTCACACATTGCACTAGAACTGGTGGGGTAACTCACAGTCACTCACAACATTCAACTACATTTATCATGGTCTTCGGGCGTGTCGTGGACCACTTGGGGGCAAATTTGATTCTGCCTTCCGCCCATAAGAGGAAAAGCCGTAACATGGCTGCATGACTGTTTAAGAATTCAAAAATATAATACTTTAGGATAACTTATGAAATACCTTTGCATGTAATTGATGCCTTATGGAAGAATGTGTGGTTGGTATACGAGGGAGAGCCAGTACCTGTGTTATGTATCGTGGGTAGTTGCATCTATACCAGTTTGTCGTAAAAACCTAACTGGCTCACACATATCCAGTCTGTGAAATATGTGAGGCCATGCCCGCAGGACTGACGCTCTGGGTAAACTCCTAAATGTTCCAATGTGTACCAAAGCAAATCTAGTTTGAATGTAGGATAGGTGGTCCTCCCTTGGTGCAGTCAGTGTAAAACAACAGGGGTGACGCGAACTGCCTTGAAGGGTGCCCCAAGTCGTAGGTGAGACTTGAGTAAGTTTTAGACTCAAGGGCAAGGAGGGGGATGTGAGGAAGAAGCTGAACTCTTGGGAATCCGATACCACCACTACCAGTATACATCTCCCACGATACCACCACTACCAGTATACACCTCCCACGATACCACCATTACCAGTATACACCTCCCACGATACCACCACTACCAGTATACACCTGCCACGATACCACCACTACCAGTATACACCTCCTACGATGCCACCACTGTCAGTATACACCTCCCACGATACCACCACTACACACACAGCATGATATCACGATATCAAAATTACTACAGATACCATGATATGACCCCTATCAAAAACTACCCTACGCACACACATATCACTATTATCGACATTACCACCCATACACACACGGTATTGTTACGAGTTGGGGATTTAGAATATAGTTAAAAGTCTACCCAGATGCCAACAGGCAACAACAATAAAAAAACTTAAATAAACAAAGACATTCGGACTATAAAAGGGTAGACAAAGAATGCGAGTTTTTGTTGTGTATAATAAAGTACCATAAATTCCTTAACAAAATATACAGCTTTCTATAATTTACCCTTAACCATACTTAACCTAAACATACGCAACATTGGCTTAACAGTATATACATATTTACACAACATACAACAATCTGAAGCAAGTGGAGGTGGGAGGCAATATAGGGTTACAAATACGCAAGTGCGGTGCTGAGGTGTCTAACGAGTAAGGCTGAGTATTGAAGAAGATGGTAGGTAGTCACTGTGCCGTAGGTTTCCAGGATAGGTGATCCTAGTGTGGTCACCTCCCAGAGTGAACTGAACTCTCCTCGATCCGGAGCTGATGTGGAAGACTTGGAGGAGGTGATGCAACAACCAGGATATGGAGAAAGGAAACCCGGGTTGGTGACTAATACTAGTCATACTCGGGTTTCGTCCCTAGATGGCGTTGCTCGGTAGTGCTGGGTAGTTAGATCATGACAATAGATGGCGTGGTTCGTAATACACCCCCCTCCAAAGACCTCTGTAGCGCGGGTGCGAAGGAGGTGATCACCTGGTGCGTCTGGAGAGTAGCTGTTGCATTTCCACTGGAGCTCGCGATAAGGAGTCCGCAATCAGGTTGTCCACCCCCTTTATGTGCCGGACTTGTAGATTATAGGACTGGGTGAGGAGAGCCCAGAGGAGGATTCGCTGGTTGGAGGTCTTGTTGGTTTGGATGAACGTGAGCGGGTTATGGTCGGTGAAGACTAGGGTGGTTTGTGGGCGAGATTGGAGGTAACATTCAAACTTCTTTATTGCCAACACCAGAGCCAGGGCCTCTTTCTCTATGGTCGAGTAGTTGGTCTGATGTTTTTTCAACTTGGCGGAGTAGTATGCCACAGGGTGAAGGACATCAGTGGTTGGGTCGGGTTGTAGGAGCACAGCCCCCACTCCGACACTGCTAGCGTCGATTTGCAGATGGAAGGGCAAGGTGTAGTTATGGGGGTGGACTACAGGCTTGGAGGCAAGGAAGGCTTTGAGGTGGTGGAAAGACTGGTCGCACCTCTGGTTCCAGATGTAAGGGACCGCAGAACTGGTAAGGTCTGTGAGGGGTCTGGCCACGCCGGAGAAGTTACTGAAGAGCCGGCGGTAGTAGCCGAACATCCCCAGGAAGCGCATGAGTTCCTTCCTCGTCCTTGGAGTGGGGAAGGACAAGATGGCTTTAACGTTTGCGTCCTTGGGTCTCACCATACCATGTCCAACGATATGTCCCAGGTAAGTCACTGAGGCCCGGCCAAAAACAGATTTAGCCAGGTTTATGGTGAATCCAGTCTCTTGCAGTCGTGGGAACAGTATCTCCAAACGCACCAGATGTTCGTCCCAGCCGTCCGACACCACCACCAGGTCATCCAGGTAGGCGAACGTCCCATCTAGGTCCTGAATCCGGTAATTGATTGCCCTCTGGAATGTGGCCGGAGCATTAGAAAAGCCAAACGCCATAACCAAATATTGAAAAAGACCAAATGGAGTTATAAATGCTGAGATTATTTTTGCCCTATCCGTGAGTCCCACTTTCAGCAAGTCCACCGTAGTAATAAATTTTGCACAGCCTATGCTGTCTATTATATCTTCAATCAAAGGTAAAGGATAGGAGTCTGAGAGAGTGACCTGGTTCACTTTACGATAACCGGTACAGAAACGAAAACTGCTATCGGGTTTTGGAATGAGAAGGCAAGGTGAAGCCCATGGGGAGGTACTAGGCTCAGCTAAGTTATGTTTTAGCAAAAAATCTACCTCCTTTTTCATAATCTCTCTTTTTTGTGGATTTAGCCGATATGCTGATTGCCTAATGAGTTGTACATCATCTGAGATTAGCTTAATATCATGTCTAAGTATATTGCAAAACCCTGGGAGGTCTGACGTGACTTTAGGAAATGTTGATAATAACTTAGTGAGATCTTTTGCTTGAGATGGATTCAGAACAGAAAAATATTCATCCAAGTTGTTGAGGATGTTACTATTAGCAGGGTTCTCTTTAGATAGA
>NW_024735077.1:0-13101 GCF_018991925.1 Homarus americanus
GCCAAACGTTTATACTCAATATTGTTTTAATGGTATTTTAGAGCGACCGAAAAATGTAAACAAAATGGCCGGCTAGGTGACACATACCTTACAAGAATTAAACATGAGATCACACACACACACACACACACACACACACACACACACACACACACACACACACACACACACACACACACACACACACACACACACACACACACCAGTTTTACCCACATTATCACCAGACTATCGGCATACCTGGTCGGTGGACACCTGCCTTCTCCTCCTCCTCACCTTGCTGTACCTGCCCTGCCCCGAGTGTACACATATTTATGTATGTTTTTATGTGTGTATGTTTATGTACGTACGTGTTTTGAGTGTGTGTCAATTACTTGCTCGTAAACACACCAATAAAATTCCCTTTGAAAGTCTTGCCAATGGTTTTATGACACTAACTGACAATGTTATTTTTTATCAAGAGAATAAAATTGAGTCTTTAATGCTTACTATGTTTGTTTTGTTTTTTTGTCGTTTATGATTTTTTTTTACTGATAATAAGGAAAGAAACATGTGAAGTAAATGAGTGATAATCTTGGGTGTAGAATAACTAGGAAAAAGGATAAGAGAAAGTGTGGACAGGAGAAGGAAAATATGATGAATGAAGAGAGAGAGAGAGAGAGAGAGAGAGTAAAACAAAAGACAAACTAACAAAAATAAAATTATCAACAAACTTTCTCAACACAACAACAACAATACTAAACTCTGTTTATTCATTAGATATCACAGTAATACACCTGGTTATTACTTACACACACACACACACACACACACACATATCTCTGTATTGCATTATGGAGAGTGCAGAGGAAAAAAAAATATTCTGGACCTGCGCGGCATTCGTCCGGAGGTGCGCTCGATAGTCAATACCATGAGAACGGAGGAGGAAGGAGAATTGAAGGGGGTTGAAGGGAGGGGGGTGGTGTAGGGGGAGTAAAGGGAAGGGGTTGAATTAGTGTCCAATATTGAGGTTTTTTTTTATTATTTTATCTTACATACAGCTACAATGCTTATGGGGTACTTTTTGTTGTGGCCAGCTTAGGATTTTTAGTTGATTTAGTTTATTTAATTTATTTTTATACGACAGATCATACATCCATATTGACTCATGATCCCTTCATTACCTACTTCCCTTAACCCTTAAACACCCCCTTCCTTCCCTCCCATCCTCTCCCCCCCTCTCCCCTTCCTTCTTTCCTACCCTCTCCCTTACCCCCCCTCCCCTTCCTTCTTTCATACCCTCTCCTTCCCCCCCTCCTCCTTGCTCCTTCTCCCTACCCTCTCTTCCTGTAACCAGAAATGCGCAGTTCAGAGAGGCCGCCCATAAAAGGTTTAGTCCTGTTGTGGCTGTAGTGTTATGTATTTTGTATTTGTATTTATGCTGTTATTTTGTTTACTGTAGACGGTAATTAGATTGGATAATGCTAGAAGGAGTTATTGATGGTGGTTTAATGGGATTATATCGTAGGTGGATTAATGGTACCTTATGGTAATTAAAATCAGGATCGCCGCCACAATGTAATTAAGGTCAAGCCCACAGCCACAATATAATAACTAAAATCACGCCCACAGCCACAGTATATTAAAAATCACGCCCACAGCCACAGTATATTAAAAATCACGCCCACAGCCACAGTATATTAAAAATCACGCCCACAGCCACAGTATATAAAAATCACGCCCACAGCCACAGTATATTAAAAATCACGCCCACAGCCACAGTATATTAAAAATCACGCCCACAGCCACAGTATATTAAAAATCACGCCCACAGCCACAGTATATTAAAAATCACGCCCACAGCCGCGGTATATTAAAAATCAGAGCCACAGTATGTTAAAAATCACTCCCACAGCCACAGTATATTAAAAATCACGCCCACGCCCACAGAATAGTAACTACAATCACGCCCAATAGCTTCCTCAGGTCACCTCAATGCCTCAGTCACTTAAATATTATTATGGGCTGAGTACCTAGTTAATAATAGTCCTTGTTAATAATAGTGTCTTATGTGAATTGCAATTAACTAGCTTACCAACTACTTAAGGTGAGATTATTGATGCTAGTTGGTAATGTTACCTCCCTAGTTTTTGTTTATTTAATTATTTATTTATTTGTTAGGAATTTTATGTAGTCGAAATTAAACTCCATATAAAGCGACATAAATTTATATTAAAAACTACATAAATTGAAGGAAAACTCACCTTTTCTTGTGTTGAGTGTGAGTGAGTGAGTGAGTGAGTGAGTGATATTAGAGTGTGTTGGTAGGAATCTAAATTTATATTATTTTTGTTTATATTTCCGTGTTTTTATATGAATTTGGTTTTTTAATTTATCTTTTAGACACACATAACCTACACTTTAGCGAATATGTAATGTTTGCTGATGATATTACTCAAATAGTATCATACCCAGGAAAATCAACCCAATTTATGGCACTCTACACGGTAAGAGCGATAAAAAACATAAATGATTTTGAGAAAAAATGGAAAATTAGGACAAATAAGAACAAATTCAAGATAATACCAATAGCCAAGATTAAAACAAGTCCAGTAATAGTCGACCAGGAACTATACCCATACGACACTGAAGGCAGGATGCTTGGATTAAAACTAACAAAAGAGGATATATAACATACTTAAAAGATAAAGAACGACAGGCAAGAATAAGATTATCAAAAATAAAACGCTTTAAGAACCTTAGCATTAATAACAAGAGAAAGATATATATTGCCCTTGTCAAATCAATTATGGACTACCCACCCATCCCATTGAACACCCTTGGTAAAACGTGCATTAAAAGGTTACAAACAGTACAAAATATAGCCCTTAGATTTATATATAACATAAAATATACAGACCACATCAGTAATGAACAGCTACACAAGAGAGCAAATCTCTTAGCAATCAATGTAGATATACACAACAAAGCTGTAAATATTTGGAAAAAAAGTGACTGAACTTAACACAGAAACATATCAAAACTGGATAAATAATATAGACAACGAAGAATTCCAAGAACACAGTTGGTTTAAATCAGCCTGGAAGAAAGTAATTGAACCATCTCCTGCCCCAATATACATATAAAACATTAATAGAGAGAATAAAAGATGAGAGTGACCTACCAGCTCAAGAACCTGGCAGGCCTCTCCATACAGTGTACCTTTAGACTAACATAACTAATATTTAACATTTAACATTTAACATTTAACATTGAACTAACATCTTAGTTAAAAAAAAAAAAAAAAATGTGACTACCCTCCCAGCTACACAAGGACCTGGGCGGGCTCACTAACTCCATCGGAAAAAAAAATAATAATAATAATGTGATTACCCTCCCAGCTACATCAGCCAGGAAGAAGTAATTGAACCACCTCCTGCCCCAATATACACATATACACATAAAACATTAATAGAGAAAATAAAAGATGAGAGTGACCTACCAGCTCCACTAAGAACCTGGCAGGCCTCTCCATACAGTGTACCTTTAGACTAACACAACTAACACTTAACTAACACCTCAGAAAAAAAAATGTGACTACCCTCCCAGTTACACAAGGACCTGGGCGGGCTCACTAACTCCAACAATAATAAAATAATAATAATAAGCAGCATTATATAAATAAACCAATATTAATACAAAGGTCTGACGACCCAAGGGAGCAGAACAAAGATAAAACACCAATAAGAAAGATGAAGCGATCTGGTTGAGCCCAGATTCTTTCTACTCCTGCTGTATTTCAGTTTCACCACTTTTCCCTCAACCCCTAATAATCTTCTTTCACCTCTTAACTAAAGACTTCGTACTCGTACTCGTTTCTTAATTCATATTCAGGTGATTGAGAATAATTCGAGGTGTAACTAAGATTGGTTTACTATGTAGCTATTGTAGTAGTCTTGGTTTGGGATAATGCCATAGTGGGATAGATTATGGTTAAGGTTCTGTGTCTTCTAGAGATTGTTGGTTAATGTCATGTTTGGTTATTTGAATTGACATAACTGACAGGAGGAGGAGGAGGAGGACCCGGTCTCTTGGGCATTACCTGAAGGTGTCCTGTAGGAGGTATAGATGATCCTGTATATCTCACAGACTCTTCACACACCAGCTGGAATATACTGATGCCATCTGTCGCGAGAGTAAAGACATAATCTTACTTGCAGATGGTTATCGACCTTGTTGAGGAAATATACTAAGGTGTGATAATACTGGATGGTTCTGGCTGCGGTGAAATGGTTTTTAGTAACTTAAAAGGCTTTAGTTTTTTTTTTATTATATCAAACACCGTCGGCAGAGTTGAGGCATCGCTGTAAATCATCTGCTACAAGTTGAGGCGTCGCCTGACATTTACTTGCAACAAAATGAGGAATTTCTCTACAACGTTTCAACATTTCCACTTATAACTCTTCTTAATCTTGTGATAATGACTTAGAAAGGTGATATTGCCCAAGGGATTTTTTTTTATCACAGCAATAAGGACTAATTTATCAGATTTACTAACTGATCAGCTATACTCACTGTCAGGTTACGGGCTATGCTGAGGAGTGAGGGTGTTCAATACCTAGGAGGCGAAGTGGAATCATGTTACTTGTCCTACGAACGTTTTATTTCGATAGATTAATATCCATCTAGAAATGTACTGGTGATGTACAGCTGCATGACCTGAGCCTCCATGTGTACTCCTGATGGTTCGTCTGGCTTGTGTCATGCAGAGGCCAGATATAACTATGTATGGTGGTGGTATCTTGTGTATAGCTGATCAGTATCTTGTTGTCTATATCTCGGTGGGTCTTTTGTGTGTTTCTCCTCCAGGCTACATGATGACAGCTCTTGGTGTCATATACAGGAATGGCATAATATTTAATTCTAAAACCTGAAGCTCTTATATTCTTTTCAATGATAGGGAGATATACTTTTGGCCTCTACATCTGTCCATAACACAATACCTGAGAACAGTTCTTACCTCAGGTGTTGTGTCCAAGCGCAGGTAAATCCCTCTACAGGTACTACACTCCGTTCAGCGTTAAGATCATCCAAGACATTAAAATACAAGTGACACGTCAACGTTCCTGTCAGCCTCACCTTGTGTTGATTCTTACTCAGGTGTTTGTTGTCTTCCCCCTACACCGTCGCTTAGTATAGGTCTGGTATTATCTAATTTGACTAGATCTGTAATGCTATAAGTCAGTTTGTGATGCATATATAATTTTTGAGAAGGTATACTAATATATTATTGATGTGGTAATATATAAGGAGCACAAATAATTCCTTTGAGGTATATAACTTGCAACCATTATGCAACATTTTATAATAAGTGCACACCAATTATTATTTTTTTAAGATATCATTTCAAGATGTCACAATCAAGTAAAATACACCAAAATATTGACTCTCGAACCTTACCATCATTCCATAACCATTGCAGAGTCATGGGATAGCAACAGTGAGCTTAGGTACCAGAGCCAACACTAATATGGGCCAGTGATAACCTAGATACAAGGTACAAATGTAAACAAAATAATACGATGCTAGGTTCCAATGTCAACACGGAAGCCTACAGGTATAAAATTAAACCTTTATGTAGTTATGAAGAAAAAAATTGAGGATACTGAAACTACACAATATTCTAGTCACTTTTACGTCAATATATGTATAATTTCATCTACAACCTTACCTTTTACAATCAATAGACACATGACTTAACATTCAAGACATACTGTAGACATAATCTTCCTCTCGTCAGATTTTAGCCTTTTGTGAATTGTACAGGGTGTGGTAGAGATGTACAGGGTGTGACATGTGTACAGAGTGTGGTCGAAATGTACAGGGTGTGGTAGAGATATACAGGGTGTGGAGGAGATGTACATGGTGTAGCAGATGTACAGGGCGTGACATGGACCTCTGGGATCTTACATCGCTGGCTTTACCTCACCTACACTGGCTTGACTTCACCTGCAGTGGCTTGACCTCACCTACAGGAGTGGGAAGGTTATAAGAATTGACAGTCGATAATGATGACTGTGTTGATGTCATGAACTTAACCTAATGCTGGGGTCTGGGAAGAGTTGGTGGTAATCAGGAGGTGTTTGGTGGTAATCAGGAGGTGTTTGGTGGTAATCAGGAGGTGTTTGGTGGTAATCAGGAGGTGTTTGGTGGTAATCAGGAGGTGTTTGGTGGTAATCAGGTGGTATTTGGTAGTTAATCTCTTACTTTGGGATTAACCTCGCACTCCTGGGATTAACAGCGGGTAAAACTCTTACTAACCTAACCAATCGCTGCAACGAAGAGAGAACACAACAACTTTGCAGAAACATGTGGCGTATTGCAGACTTCCTGGTATTTCACACACAGTTGATGATTTGCAATAATGAACACAAGTGGATTTTTTTTACGTTTTTTTTTTGTAAATATTCTCAATAGTTTTCATGATATATGTTCATGACTTTTGAGTGTTTGAACTGATTGTGTGGCCATGAATAGGTATGAGAGATGAATTAGTGAATAATTGTATAATAATGTCATGAGATAAATTACACATGTATATAACTGTCATGAAATCTGTCAGTGCATGTATACAACTGTCATGAAATCTGTCAGTGCATGTATATAACTCATGAAATTGTCAGTGCACGTATACAACTGTCATGAAATCTGTCAGTGCATGTATACAACTGTCATGAAATCTGTCAGTGCATGTATACAACTGTCATGAAATCTGTCAGTGCATGAAAACAACTGTCATGCAAACGATTGACAGTCACAGAACGGGCGTCATTACGTAGTACTATACACACATACTACGGTAATTATCAGGCACAATTACCACACATAACCCGGAGATAATTAACACTAATGAGGTATAAGCCTGATCCCCCCATGTGATATTACCGTGTCGTGTCCTGGGTGTAAGTTAGTGGTGTAGAAATGGGTTGTGATGTGGTCTGGGAATTATTGGTATGTGGTGTGGTTGTGGTGTGGTTGTATTGTGTGGTGTGGTGTGAAGTGTGGCGTGTGTGGTGGTGTGGTTGCATTGTGTAGTGTCGTGTGGGTGCAAGCGGATGTATTGTTTGGTGTCCTGGGAATTGTTGGGTGTGGTGTCGTGGGTGTAAGTGAAGAGTGTATGGTGTAATGACAGATATACAAGGTGTGGCAGAGGTGTACAGGGTGTGAAAGAGATGTACAGGGTGTGCCAAAGAGATGTACAGGGTGTTCCAAAGAGGTGTACAGGGTGTTCCAAAGAGATGTACAGGGTGTGCCAAAGAGGTGTACAGGGTGTTCCAAAGAGATGTACAGGGTGTGCCAAAGAGGTGTACAGGGTGTGCCAAAGAGGTGTACAGGGTGTGCCAAAGAGATGTACAGGGTGTGCCAAAGAGATGTACAGGGTGTGCCAAAGAGATGTACAGGGTGTGTGAAAGAGATGTACAGGGTGTGCCAAAGAGATGTACAGGGTGTGTGAAAGAGATGTACAGGGTGTGCCAAAGAAATGTACAGGGTGTGTGAAAGAGATGTACAGGGTGTGCCAAAGATATCAAAGAGTCGAAAAAGAAATTTCTAATCATAGTAAAAAATAAAAAAATAAAAAATTGACACTGTACAAGAATGTTTATTTATTCATTTGCCTAAACTTACTGATGTACAATATTAAACATGGTTACAGTGTAGTGAAAAATAAAATGCCTGTCCGACTTTTGCCTCACCCTGTAATTTATCTAGCGTACTGAGACGCGTATTTCAGTGTTTTTTTGGGGGGGTCTACACTGTATTGAAGAAGACATTGTGTGTAACTTAATGCCTTTTTGAACCATCAGTGTATTAATGTATTGCAGGGCTTTGGTGTTCACAGTTATGTTAGTGTTGTTCATGGTGTTCAAGAGTTCAATAGTGTTGTTCATGGTGTTCAAGAGTTCAATAGTGTTCTCTGTGATGTTTAAGAGTTCATTAGTGTTGTTCATGGTGTTCAGGGGTTCATTAGTGTTGTTCATTAGTGTTCATGATGTTCAGTAGTTCATTACTTCATGGTATTCAAAGTTAGTGTTCTCTGTGGTGTTCAAGAATTCATTACAGTGTTCTTCAGGTGTCAAATGTGTCGTCACGATGATGAAATTGCCGAAACAAAAGTGAATACATTATTTTTTCAGTTTTTTCTTGTTATTTTTGCCGTAGATGAAAACATTTGGCGAAAGAGTAATTTTTTCCCCAGAGTAAATCACCATAGTCCAAAAATTAAATAAACATCCTCATATTTATTAATTTTTTTCATAAACATTTAAAATTTGTGTTGCTTATTTACACATTAAGTTTGAAGAAATTAAACCCTGATTGTTTTAATTGTTCATGACTAGTGTATTAAATAGCTTAGAATACCTAACATTATACAATATAACATCACTAGGATTATTATAGTGTTCGGTGTTATGATGAAATAATTATAGGTCGTTATATAATCTACGTCTTTTGGTGTATCGTATTGACAAGTTTATGTAAAAAAAAAAACACAGTTGATTTTATTTAATTGGTGTTTGTTTGTGTGCATGTCTGTGCCTTAACTGAGGTCTTCAAACACGTATAGTCTTGAGTAAGTCCATTTACTACCTGGCAGGGTAAAAAAATAAAATACTTCAGGAAAAATACAGATAATTTTCCCTGAACTGCGAGAGAAATAATTTTTTCCCTGTCGCTAATATTATGATTTACTTTGCTTTATTTTCCTCTGTGCGTAGGTTTTTATTATATATATTGACACTTAAGACAATCTTCCTTACGTGAAACACTCTATTAACCTCGCTGACTGTTGCTGGGTCGCTGTAAGATAATGTTACCTGCAATTTACGTGAGACGGTCCCCAGGCCTGAGTCACCAACCCGAGAAGGTATCCGGAAGGTAACGAAAAGGCAGTGTTGGTATTTGTTATTTATTAAGGAAAACACCTGAAGACGCCATAATGGAATTGTCAGATGTTAAGACAGGTAAAATTAGGCCTCCATCCAGGTGCTGCTAGTTGTAAGTTATTACCTGTTGACCTCATTAACAGGTACTTGGGCAGGTAACAACAAAGTGATCTCAGTTTTGATTATTTGTTCAGCAGAAGGAACAGATAATACATAGAACTGTTTTTACTGGTCATGCATGATGAGTGCCATGAGTGCCGCCGCCCTCCTCCGTGTTGTGGCACTGTGGGCGGCCGGCCATGTCGTGACCCGGGACGTAAACAAGATGGCGGTGCCTGACCTCCTGTATCCCTAAATGGTCCTAAATGTTGACCTGACCAACAAAAGGAAGAATTAAACTGTTTAGAGCAACGTCTTGGCCAGTGATCCACCAGTGTGGTCTTGGCCAGTGATCCACCAGTGTGGTCTTGGCCAGTGATCCACCAGTGTGGTCTTGGCCAGTGATCCACCAATGTGGTCTTGGTCAGTGATCCACCAGTGTGGTCTTGGCCAGTGATCCACCAGTGTGGTCTTGGTTCATTACATGGATAAGTACATATACTATGAAAGGTTCCTCAAAAATAACAGTAATTACCGTAATGTAGCTGTACGTATTATTGATTACCTTAACGATCATCAACCTCTTGTTAGTTACTGTCACAAGGTTAACTGCCTGAAGCTATAAACACAACCACACGAAGCTAACGACATAACAACATTGACTAATTACTTCCAATACATCAACACACCTGGTCATCAGATATTACCAGGTGTTGCCATCTACACCTATGAGTTCCCTTATGTTCACCATCTTCTATTTGATGGGTCAATGTAAACAAAATAATCAAGTCTTGTGGACCTAAGACACATATTCTTCAGAAGCTCCAGTACACAGACGCTCTCCAGAGTCAAGTGTAGACAAACAATATTAAGACACTTTCCTTATGGTGCCTGTCCTCGACCACAACAACATCATGACTACTTAACAACACATTACTCTTCAATACACAGACCAAACTATTCCTTACCAATACTACCATCTACCATGTCTTAGTACGTATGCATGTAAAGGACGATTTTGTTTTCTTTTAAATTAAATAACTTACTTGAAAATGTTATGTGGTTACTGCCGCTTGGGTCACCTGTGGCTACCCGGACTCAGGTGATCGACCGAAATCGAGGCTTAAGAGACGAAAAAAAAAATTAAATCATAAATAAATACAGAAATGGACAAAATAAAACAGATCAAAAGTGAGAAACGATATATGTTTTGTTGTCAATGGTAAAATAAATAATTGAAACCCTGCAACACATTATGCTTTCAATATCTTCCCAGGCGGCAGTACCTCCCTGTTTGATAGCTGCCTGCCACCTCCCTCTCCCATTTTGTTTTTTTAATTGAAGGCTAAACATTGGAATGCTAACCTAACCTACCTTACCTAACCTACCTTACCTAACCTAGCCTAACCTAACCTAACCTAACCTAGCCTAACCTAACCTACCTAACCTAACCTACCTACCTAACCTAACCTACCCTACCCTACCTAACCTAACCTAACCTAACCTAACCTAACCTAACCTAACCTAAACCTAACCTCCTCTGTGACTAATTGAATGACCTTACGTAATATCATGAAGTGTAGAATGAACAAGGAACGATCGAAAGAGTGAATGAAAAATAACAGACCTGCAAATAATAATAAGAATCCCGATAAGAAAATAGAAAAACATGACAACTCGAAAGATAAATCGACCTATAACTATTTTTATCACTAATGATCAATAATCTTCGTACAATAAACTACCACGACATCAAATCACTGTTTACATGACACAGAAACACACCTTTACCTGTATAACTAGATAGGCATACCCCCTTACTTTCCCATACTAATTCTCATATAAATTTATTCCCATCTCTTCCATAAAACAATCTATTTCTCTATTAAAATTAGATTCAATATTTTCGCTACGACAACCACGGTGCAAAATAAACCGAGATTCAAATTATTAACACAGGTTTAACACCAGTCAGTGTGTTCAATAATAAATACTGATTAATTTCTTCTGTCACCAAAGAATTGTATCAGCCTGATGAATAAGGTTATTCCTGTGAGATTCCAGACTGTTTGTGTAGCCTGAAATACCATATGAAACCTTGTCAGAAGTATTCATTTTTCAGTATAAGGTTTAACACATTATACTGAGGTTAAGTGACAATGACGATAACATTATCTCAGAACCTATAATGAATCACAGTAACATCTATGTCTACCATCAATAAGCTTACCATCCACTTAAGATAATCATTTCTTTGCACAGGTAAGTTATAATTACTTACTTATTCTGTTTTGGCAAGAAATACCAATATGACAACAAGGAAATATAACCCATGGCTATATTATGTATCAATATTATGGCAATAACTGACTTTGTACCTTTTAGATGTGTATAATTTCATATGTATAGTGTTTAAATGAACATCTTTTTATACTAGGAAGACTTGAAGTATCATATTACACCATAATCACTGGTTGCTGCACCATACTGTGTCACTGTAAGTCACTGTAAGAGTCACTAGAAGTCACTGTACCTGATATTTCTGAATAAAGGTGTAAATATTACCGATGGATATTGAAACTAATTATAACCCTCGAAAATTATAAGCCTAGTTCAACTGCTTAACACACACACACACACACACACACACATGTATTGATCAGAGGTCAGGAGTGCCGCCGCCGCCCTCCGTGTTGTGGCACTGTGGGCGGCCGGCCATGTCGTGACCCGAGACATCAACAAAATGGCGGTGCTTGACCCCCTGTATCCCCAAATGATCCGAAATAATGACCTGACCAGCAAAAGGAAGAATTAAAATCTCTAAAAGTAACATCTTAGTGTAGCCTTGATCATCACTTCGGTTCAAGATTAAAAAAAAAGTTAATGTATCTAGGAAGGAAAGCCAACAGGTAAATCATTAATGCCACAGGTAGGTAATAATCCTCATGACCATTACCTGTCTGTCTGTCTGTCTGTCTTTCTGTCTGTCTGCCTGCCTGTCTGTGTCTGTCTGTCTTGTCAGTACTGAAACTTTCTAAATCATAACATGGAAAAATTTAGCTTGATTTTCCCCCGTTTAAGTTATCTGGATCAAACCAACGCTTAACAGGGGTGAGAAACTGGGGGTAACCTTGTTCATATTACTGTCTTGATAAACTTTGACTGTCGGTATCATTTTACAGGTGTGTGTGTGTGTGTGTGTGTGTGTGTGTGTGTGTGGAAACAGGCTTGGAGTGCTGTGGAAGGTTGGCTTATAGAAATAATATCTACTTGACTCTAGGATCACAACTTAGGCAGACAACATGTGGTAAAGAACAGCTGAGTGTTACAGCCCAAGTTGGGTTATTGCTTCTGGTGATGACTAAGGTTATTGTTGTTACTCCAAGAGATTAATGAGCAGTTGTTTTTACTTCTCTAATTAGTTCCAATCAATATTAAGGCGTGTTGTTTGAGATTAATATAATGTAGGACTCAGTGATGGCAAAAGAGTGTTCCGCAGTACCCCAGAGTTCCGCAAAGGGTTATCAAGTGTTCCGCTGGACTGCAATTTTTTGTTTACTAAAATTAGCCCACCCGGACACAGGTCACCGACCCATATCGGTGTTGGGGGTGGTGCACCATAAACAAATATAGAAATAGATAAAATATAGCATATCAAGTGTTAGAAACGATATATGTATGTTGTGTTGTCAACGGAAGAGAAACAATTGAAACCCTGCAATTGTGTGTAAATGAGGCAGAAAGTCAGATTAGCAACCTGGGACTTGGTCACAAATTTTTTGATGTCATATGTCAGCAGGGTCTACCATAAGACAACACATTATGCCTCCAATAGCAACGTCCAAATACCAACCTTTTGAATGTTTAGGAATTTTCTTTTATTCCTTCTTAAGATCAATTTGGGAACGGATTGCTCATCCAAACACTGCAGTGAATGTTCTTCAAGTTTTCATGGCTTCTTGAACGAGAAGGACTTGACATTGGATAACAATAAAATAGGCTATAAAACAATTACGACATACCGTGTTTCCCCAAGGAGCCAGACCCTCTAACACAGCTGTATAACCCACAATGACTC